>NW_009258754.1:3001229-3034091 GCF_000687185.1 Egretta garzetta | reverse complement strand
GACCAGTTTAGAGTTCCCTTTGTTATCTGCAGTTTTGGTGTAAAAGCCCCAAAACGTTGAGACCCAGGATTTCTTTTTTATTGCTATCACAGTGGAGCTCCAGCCCTCAAAAGCGAAAACGAAGTGTGTGTGCAGTTGGAGACGTGCTCTGGAGTCATCCATGAAGTCATAAATCAAATTACCCTGTTCATAGTGCTGTAGCACTAGGCAGAATTTCCATTCTATCAACCTACTTTTCTTAGGAGTTAATGCTCCCATGTATTTCGTCTCTAAGGTGAGTCTGCTTCCCAAATTTTAGCCTGCATGTAGCTTGAGACAAACTCTAACATGCTACAAACACCATCCTACAAGCTAGTTAACAGCCTGAGTTTCCTTGAATTCACTGGGAGGAAAGGACATTTAATGGAAACTCTGGAGAGCGAGAGAGGAAAAATTAACATATTTCTGTGCTGGAAGTTAAACAAGGACTTCATAAATGCTAATTTTCTTCTTTTTTTTTTCCCCCCCCCCAGTTAATTGGATCAACACACTGTCTGCAACACAGCATTCCTACCTACAAGCTATTCACCTTTAACCGATTCCTTCCTGGATGCCATGATCCAAACATTTTAACAGGAAAACTGCTTGTTTGGACCAAGTGCTGTCATGCACCTCACTCAGCAACACCAGGAAGCGCAGCCAGTTCATGAAATTGGGTATGCCAAGAACTCCTTTCCTTTGAAAGATTGACTGGTTTGTATCTAAAATAATAATTGCATAGTATTATGCATTTCAGCTGTTTTTACTTTTTTAGAGAAAGCGACTTTTGATAGGTTTCTGATTAAAAGAAAGAAAAAAGACACCTTTAATGGAAACAAATTAATCCTTGTTTAGTTCTATTAATAAACTATATCCTCAGGGTGTACTCCAAAATATATTATAAAATATCTTATGCATTCTATATACATGTTATGAGATGGAACATTTAGTATCCACATTTGCAGATTGTTCTGTCAAGAAAAATGGATATGTTTGAACAGTAATTCTGTCACATGACTGAAGAACAATTTGGCCAAGAAAGAAGAAAAAAATCTAACAGCAATCTTCTGTTGTTCACTGTCTGAATCACAAAAGTTAACTGATAATAACAGCATATTCAAGCAGTCAGATGTGCCGGTAGTTTGCCAGAACAATAAAACATGTCTTGAAGACATGCAGAATACTAAAACTCATCAGAATTGCCTTCCAAAAAGCAAACTCACTCACTCTGCAACATATTTGGGGATAATTGATACTACGTACAGGCTCCCTTTCTGCTTTATTAGAAGCCTATGAAGTACCATTTAGAAATGGTACTATGAAGTACCATTCAGTGCCAGAGGGTGCTGCGGACTTACCTGGCCCTGCCCTGTCCTAGCATGGTTGGACAGACCCCTCTCAGCCAGTGTGGCCACCTTCATCTCTTAATTAGCTACCCACGTACCCATGTACTTGAAAAACAAAACAGGAGGTCTTTCAAAGCACATATACACATCACTGATGATACCTAAATATATATATACACACATATAAAACTGCACTTTCCTGTTTTAAGCCCAACTTCTAGGGGCTTAAAGGAAAGACAATTTCTCACCCTTTCTGTGCAGTCAGTTGCATTCCTTACAAACAAAAGACACAGTCTATTTCAGGAGTACAAAAAAAAAGCAGGACTGAGTGTTTGATGAGAAAAGGCATGGGACCTAAAATGATTAGTATGAAACACATAATGGAAAAACTATCCTCTTTGTTCAGAAAAAGGGAAGGAAAGATTGTCATCTTGTCACCTCCTTGTTTTCACACAGTAGATAGAATACCATCAGCATGAGCCAAATCAAAATTATACATCCCGTATGTTACAGGAGATCATATGGTAACTACTTTTGCCACCGATTTTTCACATGAAGAAAGCATTAAAGACAACTATTTCAATCATCAATTAGGAAACTAAACTTCAGCATTAAACTTACTGGAAGGAGGGTTCAAATGAATTTTGTTCCCTCTCATGTCCTGCAGCAATCAGTCCAATCCCAAAACACAAGATTAGAGAATTTCTGTGACTTCTAAATTTCAGATGATGCTTGGAGGTCTACTATGTAGGTATTTTATCACAAAATCAGCTCCTGTTTCAGTATAGCTTGAAATAATCATGTTCAGCAGCATAATGTTAGACATCAAAGACAGTTTGAGGGATTGTAGTAGCAGCAGATCCTCAATATTTTTGGTACTGGCTGGGCATGAGCTCCCTGGAACATCCAGATGTCTCCAGCAGGAGCAGAAGACAACTGGACACTTGCTTCTAAGGAGACACTAACCCCCAGTGGGCTTCAGTAAGTCAGTGCAGCTCCTCTGTTCCACCAGCCCAGAGAAAGTGAAGCAGGAAGGAAAATCAACCCTGTCACCTTCACTGCAAGTACCTCGTTGGGTGGCTGGTACTCAAGAGAGCCCGGTGAGGCAGTTCACAGGAGCGTGAAACCGCATTCGCCGCCCACCTATTCCCAGATAGGGAATGATCTCACACGGATATCCTTTCCTTAAGCTATGCAGGAGGAAAACAAAGCAAAGCTTGAGCACACAGTCACAGGAGGGTGTGGAGGAAGATTTCGTTGTGGTCTGTTAAGTTTTAGAACTTCAGCATTCCCTGTTAAAACCTCATACAACAGAGCAGGGGTGGAATATTCAATCCTTTCCTCCAGAAATAATTCAGGAACATGGGCCTCTTTCCCCTAAATATTTTCCAGTGGGATGCTAAAGTGAACCATGACCAGAGTGTCAGCCATCGCTGGGGCAGTCATCCATGGAAGCAGAGCTGGGGATGAGAACAGGCTGCTCAAGAAGTTTTGTAATTGCATGCTAGTTAAATTGTAAAGTCAGCAGCTCTATCATTAAACTGTAATAATATTACTACGATGCAGAAAGCTCTATTCAGAGATGGAGTTAAGTAGTATGTTGCCAAACTGTGTTCACGTTGGCAAATAAATGAATTCTAGTTCAAATTAAACTTCCCTTAATCATACCACAATATTACCACATGGTTAATTAGAGGCTTTTTTTAATTAAAAAAAAAAAAGTTATTTAATGGACAAGATAGCAGGCTTTTAGAAGTTATATGTATGTAGCTAGCTATTCATTATATAGCTGTGATTTCCCATCCATATAAATTGCTGCCACAGTTGCTACACACTTCAAAAAGCTTTTAACTTGTGTTCTTTAGATTAACACAAAGAAACCAACTTTGACAAGATCCTTCATAATTTTCTTAGGTCAAAAAGAATTCCTACATACAAGAAGCATAAAGCTTTTTCTTTTTACATTTTTAAACAAACATAAATCACACTTTGTCAAAAATGGATTCAAAATCTAGAAGATGAAAAAGAAGAGGATGCTACAGAAAAACTAAAACCAACAAAAAAGAATGTTCAGTAAAGGAGGCATTCACCAAAGAACATTTATTTAAAGCAAACACTATGAACACGACTGTATTGTTCAACCAGTGAGCCTAGAATAATCTTTCACATCAGCAAACTCCTAAGGCACTAACTCATTTTCCTCCACAGAGTATGCTTCTGGATTTGGGATTTTGCAGAAGGGGCTGGATTTTCTTTGCTTTTGGCTTTTAAGGAGCAGGTATTTAAATAACCAAGAGTGTAACTGCCTTGGTTCCATGTGAATACGTTTCTCTCTCTCTGGATTGCTAGGTAGTAACACCCAACTTTGAATAAGGAACTTTTGAGAAGGTTTTAATTTTTTTTTCCGGAAAGTCGATCCAGATAATTGAAAAAATTAAATACAATTCAACCAACATTTCAAAATGCTAGTTCAACTATATGTATTTACAGATTTTAACTACAGCAAAAAAAGTTTGTTCACTACACAAAAGAAGTGTTGATATTTCTCACTAAAAAATGGTAATAATCTTAAGAACAAAAACCGACACCCTCAAAAAATTCCAGCTAAGAAAAAGCCCAATTCAAATCTATGGACTTTTACCAAGAAAGTTACAGAAATATTTTTGATTCCTTAGTAAGAGATGATCTCTTTATGAGATTACCAAAATGAAGACGCTAAACATACCTATTGAAGTAATTTTAAGATCCCATTTATTATTAAGATGTGATTTAATTATATAATATTGAGACCATGAGACATGTCACTTAAAATGGTGATGGGAAATTATTAAAAAACATTAAGTGTAGGACCCATTATAACAAACTCGAGCCACAAGAAATAGAAGAATAGCCAAACCAGATACATAACAAAATCTCAACCATTATTTAGCCAAAGAAGGCATCAACTTTACTTCCATTACAACATAGCAAAATGTAGGCTCTAGAAAATTACTATCTGGAAGAAGGAAGATTGATTGATAACATTAATTCATGCTGCTGACAACTGAACTTGTAATTTGAAGTAGCATTGCTTTGAGAATATGGAAATTTAAAAAAAAAATAAAGAATTAAAAAAAAAGAAATTGGGATGTGGTACAGGTACCTGAAATATGCTATGAAGGTGACTATAACTCAAATGTATTTTTAGGGCCCCTTAAGCCATTTCAAATTAAACCTAGCAGAACTGCAGATAGCTACATTTAGTACCGTCTTGCCATGGAAGTATAGCTCAGGAAAGATGCTTGCGACAATTGAGCTAATAGGGAAATTCTATTATTGTTCCTTTCTTAAAAAGGACAGGGATTAATACCTGTTAATTGTATTAGTAAGCAGCACTAAAACAATGAGAGGATTAACTGATCTTCAAGACAATGTACCAAAGTCTTCATTAACGTAAAACTCCAGAGGAATTACATTTGGCAAATACCGAAGAGCACCTTTAATAGCGGTGCATTTCTGGCTCGGATCTGCCCCGGTCCCGCTCATGTGTGCCAGCCAGCACCGCTGCAGCTCTGGCTCCAGCCAAATACCTCTGCAAGGTCAGCAAGGGAGGGGACAGGGAGGAAGAAATCTTCAGGGAGCATAAGTAACGTATGCAGTCTCCCACCCTACAAACTACGAATCTAACGGAAGGTAATTTAACTCAGGCTGAACGTCGCTCCTCCACACTTTTAAGGACAAAACCCCTTTTAAGGACTAGCTCCAAGGGCAACAGACAACAAAGACATTTCCAGAGGTGTGTTCTCATTACTGCTGTGCTTCACTCGAGCCAGGAAAGTCACTGCTGACCTTGAGCCAACAGAGAGGAGAAAGTCTTGTAAGGGAAAAACCATCTTAACAAAACAACTCAGAGGAAGCTCTCCCCGTTTCCTTTGCAGTCTGTCCCTCCAGGCCTCTTTGCAAAAGTAAAGTTCTGTTCTAAATAAGGAAATTGTCCTGAAATTGGTTAAATGCACAATTAGGTTCTCTCCAGAAGAAAGTAATTTTCAATGTATGAGTTAACTACAATTCTTTAAGCAACTCACCACGTAGATTTCTTACAGCAGAGCAAAAAGGATAAATTTACTAAAACTATTCCGTGTTCTAGTGAACCTACTTTGAAATAGATTAATTTTAGTAATATGCAGGAAAACCTTCTTCTCAGTTTAGGATCTGTTATTTTATTTCTTATTTTTTTTTTAAATCAGACTAGGATGCATTTTCACACATCTATCACACAACCATACATCCAAATTAAATGCTCTACTGATGCCTTACTCAAGTTTTCCCTGTAAAATACTCAGGTTTTGGTGAAAGTTTACAAAACTATTACAAAACTTCCAGGACAGGTATTTTTAAAACTATTTCCTTAATTACACCTAGACTTGTTTTATAAGTAGGCTCCCTTCAAAATGAGTGGCAGGTTTGCCATGAATATGGGGAACATTTGTTCGCCCAAGTATTGTTCTTTAAACATTATGTCATGAAAATTCTAATATACAGAAAGCGGAAGTTAATCATAACTCACTACACATGGGGTAACCAACAGTCATTGAATAAACAAAACCTACATTAAAGCAAGTCATTGAGATTAAAATCTTGTATGCAGCAGCCTTTCCACGGCAACAGGTTCTCAGATTGTCAGAATTCAGAGGCGTTAACAAGTGTGTTTATAAAATGAGATCATCAGAAGCTCTGAAAGTCTGAAGAAGCACAACTGCCAAGGTGTGGTTGAAAGTCCAGAGCCCACAAGGTTTGAGTGTGTTCAAACCCAGGACAGTGAGCGTTCATGTCCTTTTTCTGAGCGCTCGCCCAGGGGAAACAGCGTGTAATGGCCCCGGCAGGGGCTTACAGCGTGCAGCTGGGTTTGTGTGCCGCCGTACGGTCATACCCGCTAGACACGAAGGGCGAGAGGCACAGTGCTTGCTGCAGATGTTTAACGTCATGCACCTAAGTTAGGAGTCTCGTCTTCTCACAACCCCATACCAAGACACGTGTAGGGTGTCTCCTATATTAATGTGGGTGTACTCCTCTACAGAGCAATTAGAGTTATGTTATAATTATAGGTATGTTATAAGCCACCTGCCGGGGTATCTATGTCTTAACTTTCAGCTATATAGGAATCCTCTGAGCCTCAACTAGGAGTCTAAAAATAGAAGCTCTATACAACAGCATGAATACACTGTAATTTCACCCTCAACCTATGGAACATTCATTTCCCCGAATAAATCAGAAAACATCCCAAAATGCACCACCATCTCTGCAGATACTAAGGAACAGAAATCCATAACCCTGAGAGCTTTTTGCTTTAGTAATCCTTAATGCTTTTCACAGACACCGATTAAACTCGAGTACTCAAAAATAGAACTATTTCCTGAGAGGCTGAAAAGACTGAAGTCACTCCACGAAAGCTTTCAAGCACTTACATCGTCTCCCAAAATATGGTAAAATCCTCTAGCTACTGTATTACATGACATTGCACAACTGAGAGAAACACGCCAAATGGCTGTAATCCATGCTTAACAATTTGGGAAGTTCTTGTCCGAACTGCTGCCAGTGTTAGATTATTTACACATGATCAGGAATTTGGTTTGCTTTTTACTCCTTCATGGTTAAAAAAAAAAAGGGCTGCATTTCTTATTTTCAAACTATCATTACAGCAGCCACAAAGCTGTCACCTTCTATTTTTTAATTAACCACTAATAAGAAAATAAACTTGTGGATCAAAATGCCAGTATGATAAAGGTTCATTAAATACCCTGAAGTTTCAAAAAAGAAAGCAAAAAGAAAACAGGCTACATAAGTACAGTGCTCTTTAGCTAATAATTTTTTATTCTAATCATGTAAAAATATCCAAATATAAATATATAAACCAGGCAAGAAAGACATATTGGTCTTTAGCATAACTTGGTGATATGTGGACTTCTCTGGTAAATACTCTTGTTCATAAACACAATTTCCCAGATTTTCTGCATTTGTTTCACCTCATTTGAACCACCAGAGCAATGCCGAACAAATACCTTACTTGCATCAAAGTAATGACACAGCTCTCTCCTGGTCCTTGTTACTTCACACGGACTATGATCTTTATCACCTCTTATCGCTTCACCGTTAATTCTTAAAACTGCAAATTAGGCTGCAACACTCATTGTACTGTCAAGATAACAAACTGCAACGTCTGCCCTTCGCTTCATGCACAGGATTGGTGGAAGGACTAGCCATCTACACGGGACGTCAAACAATCAAGTATATAGAAACACATTATTCTTTACCAAAAGTTCAACATTGAAAAAAATTTTCAATCTCATTTTTGAAAAGTTCAGAACTGCATCTTACTTTATGTCAAGGATTATTTCAATAGCGAAAAGTATTTCAAATATGCAGTAACATGTAACCTGCAAATTCAGTTTGAGGACAGATCTGAACATATTACTGATCAAAGAAATGCTCTCTGACATTGTGGTGAAATCCTCAAGAGCCAACAGCCATGATTGTCTGCATATACCCCGGTCTACACCAATTATTTCACTGGTATGAGGCAGTAACAGAGCAAGAAGCAGCAGGCTCATCTCTTGGAGCAATGACCTACTATCCAACCCTGAGCATGGGTGTTCAGCAAACACTGGACTCCGCTTACCCATGTGCTCTTCCATACGTTTCTCAAGAGCAAGACAACAAAACTCTTTCGTTATGCTGGTACTCTGGATTCGAGCTGTGTATCATCAAAACGTGAACCTTTTACCCATAACTTCTCATTAGACCAAATTCTACACCACTGATACCTTCTGTACCTGGAGAAAAGCCAAAACTCATAGAAAGTAGGTTTTAAAGGATTCCCCCCCCCCCTTTTTTTTAAGTTATATTACCACCAAAAATATGATTAAAAGGTTTTGCTTATCTACTACCATTTGGGGGTGGGGGGGAGGAAAAAAAAAAGGCTGTTAACAGTCTTTCCAACAATTATGCCCTGGGAGGTTTCAAATCCCTCTAAGATCTTTCAGAAAATCAGATTAATACAATCTTGGAACACGTATTTGAATGCCTTACTCTTAAGCGTATAGCTGGAGATTTGTTGGGGTTTCATTCATGTGTTACCATACCAATCATGACAGTGAAACATCCGTTTAAATTCCTTTAACTCTATGTTCGCTACACTTAGAAAAGCAGACTGCTGATGTTAAGGACAGCACTCTACCACATAAGCTAGTGAAACATATTCTCTACTATGGTTTCATCTGGGAGACAAGGAGGGGGAGGAAAATCCTGAAAAAGGCTTAGGAATTTGCATCCAAAAGCTGTTTGATTTAACACAGCATCTCAAATCTGGGTTTCTTTTTTACTACAAAAATAGTTTTCATACTTATTTATTTTAGGAGGAGCACTCAATTTACTTAGAACAAAGACATCTGTGTTGCTTGTGCTTTTAAAACAAAGCTTGACTTATAAAATGCGATTAAAATTTCTAAGTGCTAAGAACTACCCTTTGACTTGAAACTTTCTCATGCTTTTTTTTTAAGATTGTCTGACACAAAGCTTAGATTGTTACGTTTTCTTTTGAAACCCTCTTATGTGTAAAGCACCATGGAGATGTTTTTTTCAGAGAGGTAACAGGAAGTGAAGTTTTAAAAGAAAGAGAAAGGACTTTAAGGAAAAAAAAGCAAAACATGTCAAAATTATTTGGTATGGAGGTTTTGGGGGTTTTTGCGGGTTTTGTTTTAGTTGTGTATCAACTAAGCAAAAATGGAAGTCAGTCTCAGCAAGTCTACAGTTGTATCCCAACCTGAACTAACCACACACATCTCAACATCTAGACCATTTAAGACCATGCACCATTATTTGGGGGTAAACCATATTCAAGCTTCACACACATGGTGAAGGCCAAATCCCAAACACTCTGAGCACCAGTATGTACTAAACATGCACACCAATAGGATTATCACCTCAGAAAAAAAGTAAAAAACAAAAGTGGCCTCCACATATTCCTAATTGTAATTACCTGGAAACCATACTGTTCTGCCACAGTATTTGTAATGCAACACTTAAATTCAGAGTTTTCAGGTTTGGGTTTGGCTTTTCCCCCACCCCCCACTCCTCTCCTCTCTGTCTTTGCATGTGAAAGACTTTCTATGCTTGAGAAAGCTTCAATGCCTGAATGTAGATAGTTATGGTACAGGTCAAAATAAGACCACGTTCATAGCTATCCTTTTTGACTAACGAGAACAGAAGAAATTATTAATTTTCAGTTTTAGGCTTTCACTTTCACTAGAAGACAAGGTTGAGGACAATCGGTATCATTTAAAAATAGAAAATAAATTTGCTACTTATTGCCCAGGCCAGTCCTGTTCTACAGTGGTCGTTTCTACTGTTACACTTTAGTATATTCCATCTATACAGACTTCTCACCTCATATCCACACAGTGCCAAGTAATATTTCCTACCTTCTCCACTCATTGTTGGAAATCAGTTTTTGTATCAGTAAATTGCTGTAATCAAAAATTCCCCTATGCATCCCAGGAATGCTACATAAATGGAAAAAAAAACCAGGCCCCCAAAAAACCACTAAACTTTCAGCATGCTGCTGTCCCTTCTCCTGCATTCTTTCTCACTTACCCCAGTCCTACTCTCTTGATGGCTTTGTAAATTGACCAGTTTCCAACACTGCCTTTGCAGAAAGCAATTCTGCTGTGTGAAGCTGCTGCTTTTGTCCGTCCCATACAGTATGAAATACATCAGCGAAAAAGTATAGTACTGCAAGTTCTAACTCTAGACAGACTTCACCTAGGAAAAATACGCAGTCAGCTGTGCTCAACATTCTCTGTTCCCCTTTCCCCATACCAAAACTAAAATAAGCATACCAACATATGCCTACCATCTTACACGTTAAGAGTAGCCCAATATCGAGTACCTTACTGCTGTTCTTTTCAAGCCTGGATTTTCATCTGCAAAAATAATCTAAGAATGGGAAAATTCTCCCCTGAGTTTATCTCAGATCAGCAAGACCCATTTCTCCCCTTCCCCTTCTTCTGAGCGAGGTGGTTCAATACAAGCCCCACCCTGGCAGCCAGACAATAAAGCTGCAAATAACTTCTTCTGATCAAAGCCCCATCTGCTTGGCAGCAGCAATTCAACTGCACTTGTGGTTTTTGTATGGCTGCAGCTTCTGAATTGAATGATCCTTTCATTTAGATGGAAGTTTAAACAAAATATGGTAATTAGCATCAACCACTGTGGCTTTCATGGCTACTGTCTACAAAGACATCTCTAATAAAAGGACTTTCCTGCTTTCCCATCTAATTACACAACATTGTTGAACAATAAAATTTAAATTTAAACCAGGCAGCTCTTTTTCTTTAAGTCAGTTAACAGACTTCCTGCCTTACACTACCTATTGGATGGTAGAGACTATGATTAAAAAGAAGAATTCCACCTCAAAACCATCTCACTGAATTTTGTTTCATCTTTCCCCGAGGAATACGGCTGAGGTTGGTAACATTTAGCACTAATCTTGCTAGTATAAAACTACCTATCTACCTTTTGAAAGGAAAACAGGATTTAGCTTTATAACATGGTAGGGTGAAAAAAAATCAGACAGTATGTAGCATTGCAGTTTTATGACATAATAAAAGATGCCAGCGTGCAATGATGAATGTTTTTAATGAGACATCCACAATGCTGTAGTCAATAAAAATCTTTATAGGCACAATCCTCAGCAATATAAACAAGATGAAAATTAGTTTATTTTAACCACCACCAGTTTTTGTTTAGGTACTACAATCCCTCATTACAATAAAAATCAATAGTGGAAAATTCAATCTTACAAAAAAAAAAAAAAGTATTTTTGGCAAATTATATTCTACAGACACACAATCACACACTGGGCTGGACGTACCTGACCTTACAGCAAAGCCAACCCTGGCCTGACTGACACTTGGGTTGAAAGGGAAACCCCTGGGGTATAACAGCAGGTGCTGTAGAAAAAAAGCCCGTGGCTCAGTGTCAAACACTTAGTAAACATTAGCCCACAAAAACTGATTGAATGGAAAGACTTAATCTGGCCCCATCATGGCTGATGAGCTGATAGGCAGGAATAAAATACTGTTTTAAAGCCTCTGGCTGGGGTAGGGATTTGGACACCTGAATTCCCTGAGGCTGCTCTGACAACTCCAATCTAAAGATTTATCCTAAAGACTTTTCTTACCACCACCTTCTGTCTGCCAAGGGAAACAAAAAGGGCAGGCAGATGAAATATATCTGAGCGAGCCACATATTTTAGTTGTATGAGTTATAATTTGAGGGAACAGTTTTACTGTGTATATAATAAGTCTGACATGTTTGTGAAACTCATTTTTAGAAATATAATTGGAAGTGAAAGCTCCAGACGGGTAAGTGGCATCCTCCATTAGTTCCAAAACAACGAGAGTAACACAAGGCACCAAAAGAGGAAAACTTTCTATTTAAATAACAACATCTACTGTACGTTCCCCAAACAGCTAAATCCCGAACAGATTGGGAACTGGAGTAAGACAGACAGCATTCCTCGCTTACATCCTGTTATAGAGCTGAGCAGCAAAACAGAGCAAGTTAAAATAGAAATGCTGTGTTAAATTCCACTCAAACAGTCCCAGCTTTTAAAAACTGTTCCAAGGAATTGGTCTCCCACCCAAACGCCTTGGGGAAACCAACTTGGAAGCCCCTCTTGTCCCACCCTGCAGTACAGCTACTCTCATCAAGCAATTACTGCCTTCGCTTTTCAGCCTGAGCTATCATTGCCCGCTCACCCCATCCCAAGAGCAGGAGGCTCCTTCTCGAGGTTTGTTGCCCAGGAAGATGGTGAGTGGACTTTTCTCACCTGACACATAATAAACAACTCATCTACCATCCACCTAACCTAGCAATGAAACACAAGCACTCTCCTGCTTTCCTATTATTATTATTGTTGTTGTTGTTTTTATTGTTGTAAATGGAACAGAAGCTGAAAATGCTACTCGTCAAGAAACTGCCTGAGGGACGTCCAGCTGTGCCCCAAGCAAGGAGAGCTTACAGCAATCTTAAAACCTGCACCAGACAAAACCAGGAATTTTCGCCATAAATTACTACGGCCTTCAGAATTATTTTGCCTGTGTCTTATTGGTAATATATTAAGGTACATTTAGAAATAGTCAATACAAGATTCATGAATAATTGATAAGCTTTCATATTATGTGATACTGATGGTTATCTCCACGTCAGGGGAAAACATTTTACATAAGACGCAATACGACATCTGATACACAAAAGGCTCTGAAACAGCAGACTTTTCAATTCCCCCTTAAACATCTGTGAGAATTCTGTAATTCCTTTGTATCTATTTCTCTCACATAACAGAACCTCCTGCATGGCACCTGTGTGTTTGACAGGGAGAAGCTAGACGTTTCTGAGTCTGTGTCTGGGTATAGTTTCCAGAAGTATGTTACAAAGCTAGCATTTTGCTTTACTTGTGATCCAAACACATCTTTGAATTAAAAAAAAAAAAAAATCATTATAAAAGCAATAATTGTTGCAAGTAGAAAAATGTATTAACTTGAAAATTGTGCATCATGTGCACATTACCGAAAAATGACCTTCTGCACAGAGGAAAGTATTTGCCAGTTGCGCAGCTACTGTGATGCCAGGATAAACCACTGGGGATTTCATTATGATACAGCAATTTTGTTTGGAATTTAACTTGAACCTTTCAGCAAAGAGTATTTGCTAAACTGAAAATACTACTTCTAAGCAACACTGAAATATCCCCCAAAAAAGGAAAACCACCCACACTGCCATGGCTACAGCCATACCAGCTCAGAGCTCTGGCACCAGGGGAAACGCACTCACATGCCATATAACAGCTTCCACGCGCCCAAGGAGACCGGCGCGTCCCTAGGGAGAGATTCCCAGGGTGGGACTGGTACCACTGGTCCTGCTTCAGCACAGCCAACTCAACCTGCGCACGAGCAGCGGGCACGGCCTGCACATTTTGGCTACTGCTTTAGGTCACGGACTGTTGCTCTGACTGGTCTGAGAAGTTTGGGAAATCAAGAACCACTTCTTCCTAGAGAGCTCCAGCATTATCAGGGATACATAGTGAATTTAATACAAATTTGCTAATCACGTTGCTGTGTAACCTCTTTTTCAGTTTGTCTTTTTCTTAACATCAGAACAAAATGTCAAGTGAGGGAAATACTCAGCTTCTCAGAACTTAGTAGGCTGCTCCAACAAGCCCTGACAATAACTCCACAGGTATCTTTGTAGAAAATGGCAGTGATGCAGCATGGAAGGGGTAGCCAACTCTTCATCATACTAGAAGCACTACAATTAGACACCTTCAGTTCCAGCAATGACAACCTTAATAAATGTTGTTTGATATTCCTATCATTATCAATGCAGATGAATGATCAGTAGCTCTAATAGTAAAATTTTAAACACTAAAAAGGTGTCAGATGTGGATTGAATGGCACCATGTTAAAGAGAAATATTTTCATTCCATAAAAAACCAAAATGCCTTTTTGTACTTTAAAAGGCACTAAAAAATTAAATAGGAAAATGAAGGTGTGGAATGAAGGTGTTTTTTATGGAAAGTGACCCACAAAAATCAAGATGCATATTGAGCTCACATTAGCAGGCCTGGGACTAAATGACAAGTCCTGAAGACCTACAGGTAATCATTTTGTAGTATTCATCCTCTTGAAAAAGACTTCTGGAACCAAGTAAGCATGCCAGCTCCTTAACAACATCTCTGTTATCAGGTCTCAGTCGTCGCATCATTAGGAAAAAGAGGTTTTGATCCTTAGGAGAGGAGATTCTGATGAAACCAAGTTTCTGCTGACAAGCAGCCAGGGCAGATTTGTACCCACCGCAGGCGTGTGTACGTATTCAAGATACTTTCAAACAGAGGGAGCTTTACTTTACAGTTACTATTTCTGAAATGTGTGCCCCCCACCTCAGATTAAGATATCATCCTATCTAATGCCAGTCTCCTACCGAGAGACCAACTACAAGCAGCCATTAATACACTCCCATCTACGACAGTCTGCGAGGTGACTCAACAGACATTATAGGCAACAGCTCTCAAGGGAAAGGATGGATACACACCCTGTAATAAGACTGCACAGAAGGTATTTGTCAAGGGTACCATGTTTACATGAAATATTGTTGCAATTATGCAAAGCCATTATTATAATTATTTTTTCCCAATAAATGTCATTACTTGACTGCACTGTGTACCTCATTCCAGTACATACAGGTGGTATCTTGCTTTTAAAACCAAGCACAGAAACCTTTCAATAGAATGTAAATTTAGTTTTATAAAATGGTAAATATTTTTTTTTACAATGGAAAGCAGAAACAGGCCTACCTTTCCCTCCCCTTCTCCATCAGTGCCTTTCATTTATCAGTGCATCCATGGATCTAGCTGTCCATCAAAGGACTTGTCAAAACTCACCACTACTTGTTAGTACACAGCTGACTGCATCCACTGGCTCACAGGTAGTGACTGGAGCTATTTGGACCTGGATAAGAACTGCACACTTTTTGTATTTATATTGATTATTCCATCCCTGCCTCGTGTTTGTCTCTCTCATTAAGTTTCATCTTAGGAAGCTAGACCATATGACCTGCAGAAGTTCCTTCCAACATAAATTATTCTATGATTCCATGAACCTTTGTACTGCGGGTTCTCTGGGCAAAAAGCACTTAAAAACACTATAAAAATAATAACTCTGGGTATGGCTATGAGTATGTAGAATTATTAGTGGAAATGTTAACAGTTTTCTGATTATGTAGATACACACATGAAAAGCCAGATGTCACTTTCTATGCAGAAGAGCACCCTCAGACTCAGTTTGCCTTTGTTTGCCTTAACATACACATGCTTACAGTCCACCAGGTCTCCTCTGCTTGTTCTAACAATTGTACTAAGATTGGCAGGCCAAAATGGATTAGCACAGGTAGCAGAAAGAGGCAGCTTTTCAATTTGAGCAAGGGACAAGAAATTTGTTTCTTGTAAAATGTCATTAAAACATTACAGGAAGATCTATTTTCTATCCTAAAGCATACACATCACATTCAAAGCCATATCCAACTCTGGCCAATGCCAGTGTCACATTATCATCTACAACACTCATCTGAAAGTGCATTACTGTGTGGTCTTCTCACCTTCAAAATGTCTGCTTAACGCTGGCAGAAAGATATTACAGCAGTGAATTTAAAGGATTACTACAGTTTTTCCGCAACTGAAGTCACTTGCTTTTGGCCTGATGCCTTTACCAGCATAGGCATATAATAATCCTTCAGAAAAGCACTGCCTGTCATGTCTTATTATTTAAATATTGAAAGGCAGATAAGTATCCCGCTTAAAAGAGACAGGGCTTAATCTGTAAACACTTCAAAGGGATCTCTAATGACTTGGCTTTAACTCATCTTTCTTCATTTTAACTGCAGCTTTGATGTTCTCCCTAATCTTCATCTAACCCTCTGCTCAAGAACACGTAATCACACCAGTGTTTTTGAGAATATAACATGTACAACTGATGTATCAAATAAAAGTCACAAGTAGGTTAGGCCTGGCAATCTAGTTTACTTGAGAAGTAAATGAGGCCTCTGTGTGCCACACTTACTGCTGACAGATACTCCTCACACAGGGGACCATACCATATCAACAGCAGAAGAGGAGAAAACAAAGAAGTTTCAGGGTATTTGGCCACACTTGGTGACGGCAACACAACCTGCAGGGGAGGGAAGCATTTGCGGAGCCTATTGACAAGTGCTTCACGTTCCCCATCATGACTTCATGAACTTGTCACAGGCAGGTATTTGTGTTTCCTCAAGAATCTACCCATGTTACTCTACTGAGAGATTTTAAATCAATAGTGTATGCAAATAATGGGCATTTCTAGCAGACTAAAGATTTTGGGTTTTTAAATGCAAAGCAAGCCTCGAGTAAGCTAATTTCCATAATATCAAGACAGACATAGAAAGAGGATTACTTTTACTCCAAAGGTATTTCTTATAACCTGATGCTACTGCAGTTCTATGTGGAATGGAAAATCAGTGACTGTCTTCTTACTCTCCAAAGAAGCTAGTCGCCAGTGTAAATACGTTTAATAAATGTTATTTCTGGATCATGTATTAAATATCCACACTATAAAAACCAGCACACATACACGAAGACCATGAGACTAAATACTACTAAGTAGTAGTACTAACTGTTAACTACTGACCACTAAGACTCCATATAACAAGATAATATTCTAAAACATTACCATGATGTTTCATCTTAAGGAAATAAATCTCGTATTTGTAAGCAAGTGTGAGCATCAGAGATGAAGGATTCAACAGCTGCTCCATCTGAACAGATGAGTCTATCGGGCAGAGCAAAAGACTAGCTGAGCAACCGAGTTTCTGCTTTGCCTGCGATAGTGTGATTCACTGGAAGATCACATGTTATTTAACTGTGCGAGCACTCACAATCCTGGTTTCTCAAATATTTAGAAAGCATAGGACTCTTTGCAGAGGCATGAACCAGTTTCTTTTTGTGCCACTTAGTCTTAAGCAGTTTTTTCAGTCCTCAGAAACGTAAACATTTTCATAGTTTGCATGCAAACTCTGCTACCAGCTACACCCCCAGTAAGAGCATGAAACCTAGAGTAGCTATGCAAGAGAAGATACCAAGCAAAGGATATCTTACCCCTGGTTAGTTCAGAAAGGCAAACATGAGATTTAGCTCTGTGACAGAGTAAAACAAATAGCATGCCAGCTCTGCAGAGCATAATCAGAGTACGATTCAAAGCAAGAAGCAAGTTACACAGCCGCCTACAGACTAAAAACATGCTCTCGGTAAAATGCTCTATATCAGCCAATCTCGGAGAACTGGATGGGAAAGCCTAAAAATAGTTTCAAAGCAGTGAGACATCCAAGTGCAAGACTCATGTAATCCTTTTTTTCACTTAATGTTGTACGTATAACCAATAAGCCCTATGTCAAGTCCCACTGTAATGTGACACTGGTGTTTTCCTCCCATCTCCAGTGGGTGGATCATAATGCCCCCACTAATTTAAGAGACCTTGTCTAAGCACTGAAGAGAGGTCACTTTTTATTCCCCAGGAATACAGATGTCTTTTGAAAGTAGTGCCGACAAGTTTGCAAAAACCTTAAAAAAAAAAAAAGCAAGCTACGTCTTAATTGCACCTCCTGCAAAGAAGGAAAAAAAACCAACATAGAATTTACGTAATGTTTTTCTATCTAAAAAGCAAATGAAAGAAACTCCTCTGCTTCATGCAAGCAGAATGCAAATCAAAACGTAAAATACAAATTCCTGAAAGAGGTAAAGACCATTGATCATCTGCCCCATCTGCTATGAAACCTATTCATTATAAGTACAGTCTAAAACATAGACTGTAATGCTTACTAAGGCTCCATCAAGCTGTACAAACTCTTCCCTTTCCCCTTCAAATCCCCAAATATACAGCAGTAACTATGAAATAAGGAGCATTATGTTACAATACCTGTAGTACCAACCACCCCACTCTTTGCTGACACACTGGGTAAAATCCATGCCACAGCAATGCAAAAGTTTCCCTTGCTGTTTCTAAAGAGAAAATTATCAGGAAAAATCTGTGTGACAAGATTTCTGCATTTTCACCTGTGTAATGTATTTCTGCAGTTTAAAAATAACCTATGATTCCAAAGTAGTTCAGACTGAAAGTGAATGAAAATACATAGGAAAATTTATTGCATCATTTCCTTTGCTCTAACAACTTCTGTCTCTGATTGTGCAGAGGCTACGTGAACTACAGTTCTTTCAAGAACTGTATATAGGTATTTGTGTGTGTGTATATATATATATAGGTATACAAAGACCCATAACATATATTAAAATATACCTCAGTTCTGACAGTTTTGAGATGTTAATTTCTGTTTCTACTCTCACTTCACTATACGACTCTTCCTAAATTTTCACTAAGAACATCGAACTAAAGACAACCCTATACACATGAAACATTGTGAAACAGAATCCCAAACCATAATAAAACGATCAGCAAATTTTCACAGCAAAGGACTCAAATGATTTGCCAACCAGCAATGATTTGCTGAAATAACCTGTGAATAACAAACAAAAACCAAAATAAACAAAAAGTTCTCCACAATCTGCTTGAGAACAATGGGTAAAAAGAAAGATAAAAAAGCCACAACTCATTCACTAATTCACAACTACTAATTTGTTCACTGACTTACAATGGCATTTTAGTCTGAAAGGCAAATAACTGGTGGTTCCCATTACATGGATTTTAAATATAGTATTTCAAGCAGATGGCTGTAGGAGTTTGGATCATTTTCTTGTTTACTTCTTCCACTTGGTTGTTGTTTTTTAATTTGGACCAGTTTCTACCCAAGCACAGAATTACAACGAGATGAGGGATTTTCAGTTGTGTATTTGAAGTCTGTACTAATAACAGTGCATATATTTATGGCATATAGTAATTGACATAAGCCTCAAAATAAACATTAGAAGTTGAGAATTTTTTAAGTTATGTATACTCAACCCTATGCCATAGCTGGCATTTCTGTGAATTGCAAGTTCCTGTAATATCTAAGAAAGATAAAAAACCAGAATAAATAAATAAAAATCTTTAGAATGAGTTAGTGCTATGAAGGGCAGTTAGTAAGACAGTCCAAGCACACAGCTAAACTGGTGGCAAATCCTTCCTATATGAGACAAAGTTCTCAAATAGGGCAGCAGGGTTGGTTACCTACAGTGACAGTGATGGCAGCAGCTCCCATTTCCGTGCTGGGCTGCAGAGATGCACCAGAGGCACAGCACCTGTGGCCAGCTCACAAGGGCCAACACGAGCCCAGCCAAGTCCAGCTCTGCACCATGCTCCTCCAGGGCTGGATTCGACCTTCAGGGAGTCTGGGAGTGTGTCCTGCTTCCCCCTCTCTTTGGAGGGGCCACTCTAAGCTAGAGCTAGGAGGTGCTGCTGACACCATGTTGATGGCACACAAATGGCCTGACAGACATAAGCCATTCTGATGGGTGAAACACCTGCTCAAGTAGTGCAGGAATCATGGAAATAAAGAACATGCAGCTACACGGGGATGCTAAAAATAACTCTTCTCACTTTTGACATATTAAGAAATCCAAATGAGGACTTTTCCAGGAACAGTATCTCTAACTACTCCCAGGCTAAGAAAAAGTTTGAACATTTGCTTACTTCCCTGCTTATTCTTTAAACACAAGAAAATCCGTGGGTTTATTCAAATCAGGATGGTGGTGAGTAACATGAATCGTAAGGTCCTGCTATAGAATTAGGAACCACTTTAAGGTAGTTATTTTGGTCAAAAGAAGAAGAGAGAGCAAGGGAAAACTGGGTTCAACTGAGACTAAGCAAAATGCAAATGGATATTTTTATATTAATTTTGTATCTTAATAATAAGAGATCCTACTTTGCTGACTCTGAACCAGGGCACAGAAAGACCTTTGGATTGCAAACCTCAGAGAACCTAATTTCTACATGTTTGACTATGTATGAATACCTACAAACTTTGGGTAAAAAAACCATTTCTTTTTAATTACAAATTAAGACTCTGCTTGGAGATTTTTAATTCATCCATTTTACATATCACTGAATGTGGCTGTGGATATCAGAGTCACCTTGCGCAAGTTCTGAAGGTGAAAAAGCCACAAAGGGAAGAAAAACCGTTCTGTCAGCATCAGGGTACAATCAATAGCATCCCAGATTAGACAACCAGTGCCACAGTATATCATTCCCAATTTTTTAAAGAAACATTTTACATTGAATTCTTAAATAATTTAAAGATAACTACATATAAAAAAAGAGGCCATTAAGGAAGCGCTTTAAAGGAGACCCACAACTTTCATCATCTTCAACTGAACTGAGTTGAACTGAGCCTAAACTTTCAACATTTGTACAAATTTAAAAGTCATGTAACTATATACCCACAATTTTTTAGTTCACCATGCACTGTTAAAAAAAAAAAAAAAAAAAGAGCACGATGTTGGCACAATTGCTCACTGGAGTTAATTTGTTTTCCCCTTCCACTGAATTTTTCATACTCTAACATTACCTGGGTAATTCTATACAAATGAATTTCCAGTGGGACTCAAGTGCACAGTTATTTACAAAATCCTTCCTTTCTGCTAATATTAGTTAAAATAAAGGCGGAAGCAACATGCTTTTGCAACATGCTACTTTCACTAAAAGGCAAGAGAGACATTAGATACTAAATCGAATTCAAAAGACAAGCAGACAGTCACACACATGATTAATTGTAAATTTTCTTAATTTTTCAGTAGAAAACCCTGGAGGGTTGTAAGCTACCAATACTTAATAAAAAATTGTACAATAAAAATAGAGTAGTTTTTATGCATTACTTCAAAACTACCCTGTAGAATGTAATAGGATTCTGTTGCATGAATGCATTTTCTTCAGAAAAGTTTAAAATTTCTAGGAGAGAACAACACTTATTCTAAATTCCTACTAAAGACATTCCTACTAAATGTCAACCCCATTATAATGATTTCATTCAAAGAATCAATTTCTATAGAAGATCTCTGAAAGAAGCCTGCATAAGAATTAGTTTCCCATGTCATAACTCATCATCTGACACACAATCAACCTATGAAGATAAAGGAATTAAGAAGGAAACTGAGAACATGTGCAGCACCTTATTACAAACACTAGGAGTATAAAAATTTGTACTGAAGGATGTACACATTAGTAGTTTTAATATTTCACACATTATTTAATTTTGTGGTATTTCCTGTTAACAATTACTGGAAAAATTCACAGTAACATCATATGTTTACCATAAAATTTATTCTCAAGTCCTCTCAGAAAGCAAGAAATCCAGTGTTTGCACTAACTGTTCATAATTATACACCTCTTTTATATGCATAAAGAAGCGCATGTGGCCATTGCCATTTTAGAGTCCCTTTAAATGCACTGTCAATCAGTTGCAGACTGCAGAGCCAACTGCAATTATGCATTTACAGCAATTAGATTTCCCAAGTAATTTAACATGAAGATTTAAAACTCTTTCAGGGAGAGTTTGTATTTATTCTTGATGACTGCAAAAGTATTACTGAAAACAATCTTGAACTTAGATTTGTCCCTAGCATTTCTTTCCAATTAACATGTGGTTCCTAAGCATAAAAGGCTATTAAGACAGGTGTTGTTAGAAAAAAAAAAAACATTGCTTCCTTTGAGTTCCTTCTGCATGGAAAATTCTGCTAGCAGCCTAACGCTGAGTAAACCAGGGGGTGCAGCTGGAACCAGTCCATACTCTGCTTTAGTAACAGAAAAATTACTGAAGCATTGGCCCTTTTTTCAGATAAACATCTGGACAAACTGGCCAGTGAGATTAATTTGGAAGTCATTATTCACCATTACAGACACTACTTTCTTTGATGGAGAAAAGCATCATAAACAAGCAACAAGCTATGTGGCATATCCTACCTGATTGCTAAGCTGGTGTTAATATCCACCAAACCATCCACCTGGCCAGTCCAGGAAAAGCACCTGAACATACATAGCTCTTCAGGGCTCAGTTTTTTACCTGGACAGTAAGACTGCAGCTGCAGGGCTGCACTCTGTTTCATTACTTACTGATGTCTTCAGCATCTCAATTCCTGCAGCACAACGTGGCACTGATGAGCTTCTTGCAAAACTGCTTGTCACAAAAATGACTAGCAATAAAACAAAATAAGGAGTTTGTACACAAAAAAATAAAAATAAATTTTCCCCTTACTTTAAGAATTCCTACCTTCCCCTCACGTATTTCTTTGTTTTCTTTCCTTGGTTTAGATATGTCACAACTTGAATTGCAACAAAAACTTTCTGGGAAGTAACCGTTGCAAACCCTGTGAGGGATTCAAAATCTCCTTACGTATTATTAAGACAAAATTCCGTACCTCTGAAAAGTTTCCATTAAACATATATATTTTCCTATGACACACAAGCAGTCTGTGGTAGCATTCCTTCAGCAACCAGCATGCAGCCAAACATAACTGCATATGGACAGCCAATTTGCTAAGTAATCATACTGCAGCCACCACTAGCAGCAATCTGCAGGTGTATCATGCTGAAAAGGGGATGAGTAATTAAGATTATTTGCTCTAATGCAGATGGTTACATTTTTGCCACTTTATCGTCTTGCAATATTAGAACCATTGAACGAACGTAATAAATACCAACTAACAAGCTCTGCCTCAGTACACCCAAAATACCTTATTCTGCTCCACGCTCTCAATCTAAATAAGACCAGCCTTAGCTGCTTCTTCAATTTCCTCCAACTTGCCCAGTCTAGGTCTGCAGGTTGTCTTTCCTCTGGGTTTTCTTGGCTTGGGCGTCTCAGCCACCTTTGAAGCCAGTCGACAAGAGGGTGGCTGACACCCCTCCCTGTCTCTCCACTGTATGGATCAGACTATCAGGGATGTGTGAATGCCTAGAGCTTGTGTGTGGCCTGGTTAAAGCTCATTTCTTAACCCTTTCCTCCCCTGCTTCCTTTGCTAGTTCAGAGAATAGAACCTACACTCTGCTAAATATATAGATAAAAAACATACATAGATAAAAGAAAGCCACAGGGGCCGCTGCCACAGCTGGTGAGAAACATCATCGTTGTTTCCAGCCATGGGACAAAATGACTTCTCACAGAAGGTGAAGATATACATGGACATAACCATCTGCAGGATAAGACACTAAATCCTTAGGGGCTCTCAGACTAGAGCAATCAATAAGAATTAATCTGTAGTTTACAGGACTTTTAATTATTCCTCCTGATTGTGTCTCAGTCCAGTTAAAGTTCACATAAAGGGTAGCTAGTGTTGTTTAACCCATAATAAACTGCACATAAAAATGTTTAGGGTAGAAATTTGGGGGGAAAAAAGTCTCTGTTTGCTCTCCTTTTAAAAAAGTAAAAGAATGTCAGAAGTTGTACAGGAAAAACTATACGTGAAAAAGAACAGCACATGAAAAAAACATAACAACTTTTTTTTTTACCCCCTCCATCTGTTTGCATGAATTTAAATTTTCAAAATATTTGCTATCAGTAAAATTTCTACTGCTAACACATTGCCTTCTAGGAAGGAGAGCTCATCCTTTATTAAACTCTTTACTAATCTGAATATTGCTGGAGGATTTCCATGGCATGGCAATACTACTCAGATAAGGGGAGCAAGAACACTGCTCATAACCTAAAACTGCTTACATTGGTTTTAGCCTTTTTTGGGATCAATGTCTATTACAAAGAGTGAGCAGGACTGTTTTTGCCAAGACCCACTATGCTCTCCAAAGCTTCCTGACCACTTTCTTTACCACTACAAAAGTAGATTTTAAAATTTAAACATGAAGTACAAATTAAATGAACAGTTTATAGGACTTTGTTTGTTTTTCTTAACTGTCATCTTTTGGTTCGCTGACAAGTTCTGGGTGACACAGTACTACCAAATTCAAGTGTTCAAAGATGATGAGTCAGGCCACAAATTCCATGAGATCGGATGAACAGCTAAGTTGGACTTTTTATTTTCCTTTTATTTTTTATCATTTTTTTAAAATTAATGTTAAGGTCCACAAATTCTTATTAGCCTGGAGCTTTTTTTCATTTTCCAAAAAAGTACGTAAATTCTTGAGGCTTGCATGCAAACCAGAGAGGTGAATTGCCAATACTGAGTTAAGGGGAAATAAGTGAAGAAACTGTCAAGATTGTGCCAGTATAAGAAATAAAGATATTATGAGCACAGAAAAAAGTGAACCTTCATCTATTATATACCAGTCTTGAAGTCTCACTCATCCAAAAAAAAAAAAAAAAAAAAAAATTAGGTTTAATATATTACATCTCACTCAGACACATTGAGAGCTCGGATTTGCACAGTGCTCTCTATAGGTTTCCCCACCTTACTCTGGTTATCTTAACTCCTAGAACGTAATAGCAACTAGCAAAATCAGTGGGAATTCTGTCTTTGATTTCAAGTTTCAAGATTGGCTTTTGTTGTATAGTTAAAAAATTTGAGTGCTATCATCCCAGTTTTTAGACAGATTAAAAAAAAAAAAAAAAAAAAAAAACCCCACCACAATCCACCTTTACCACCTTTTGTAGGCTTACAATATATCTTGAAACTCTATATTAGTTAGGTTTTTGGGTTTTGGTGGTGCTTTGTTGTGGGTTAGGTTTGGGTTTTTTGTTTTAGGTTTTTTGGGGGGGACTGGAGGCATATTAAAGAATATCTGAATGTGTTGTTCATAAATAATGACTTCTATTAAAAAAAAAAAAAAACCAACACAAACCAACCAAACAAACAAAAACAACAACAAAAAACCCCCCAATACCCATTGCCCACGGATATTTTCCTAAAACCCAGGGGACCACATTAGTTACTGCTGCAACACATAATCCTTGTCTGTCCACTGCAAAATCTGTTTGCTCACCGGGACCTGTACGTAGGATCAGAATCTAAGGTACTTCAAATGAACCCATTAATATTACTGCTGATACCAATCTATGCCAAACTGAGAATGTCTCTCTTGCGAACCATGCTATGCTCACATGAATTTGACAGACTGAGATGCCTCATCAGCATAGTTACAAAACAGTCTCTTTTGAAGGGGACTGAAATCAATCAATTCACCTCTGAGCTTTGAGGAGACCCACCCCGATCTGCCCCATACTCATTAACAATGGAAGTGGTAAAGCGAGCCATTGACTAATGTACCTTACGCTGCCTGTTTAAAAAGGATGAAAGGAGTGAAGACTTAAGAACCTAGCTCAATTCAGCTTGGAAGAAAAGATTCAGCACTAGTGAGTAACAGAAGAGTTTCTGTAATGTACTGACCAGGCTGGCAAGCTCTGATATAATTAGAATGAGGAATAACTGCAGCAAACTGCTGGCATATGCTGAATTTACTGGTGTCCATATTGCTTAATGGGCCATCACCAACGCTGGTGGGGTTTTTCTGTTTGTTTTTCCATTTGCTTTTTTGACAACAACACTGGAAAATGAAAGACCTCTAAAGGACAACCATTACATAAACATGAAATAGAAGAGGAGCTCTTCCATTAGGGCACCCTGATTTAGGAAGAGAGGCTATAGAACAACACAGGCAGATTTCTAGACAAGTGGTGACACTAAGCTGACCATCTGGCAGAACCCGTGACAGTTTCATACTGTACTGTCATCTCTGGAACTCTCTAAAAGGAGCTTTTTACAGGGTCTGATAGAGCACATATATAAGCACACTTTTAACAGCAAGAAGCTAAAACAAGTGAACTCAGGAGAAATAAAATGTATTCATTAAAAGTAACTTGAATTAGCTCACAAGAGCCTCAGATTCTGGTCAAACTGAGCAGACTTCAATGAAAGTAGTCAGAAGTACTTAGTAGTTTAAGTACCCTGGTCGATAGTTCAATATCGGTTTCATTTCTTTGCTGAAAAAGCAACATAAAGAGGCCAAAGCAGGCTAGTACGTGCAGAGAATTCAAACCAAACCAAACCACCCAAAACTCAAACATGGCTCTTTGCATTTATCCTAAGAAATGCAAATGAGCATTGTCCTTGTTAACAGGTGCTAACTAGCCAGGGCCTGCACTGGGATGTGTTAGGATGAGCAGAGGCCTTCCTGTGTTTCTGGCGATAGCCTTAGGAAAAGCGTCACACCTTGCAAAAGCAAAGATCAAACGATCCGAAAAGCTGACTGAGAGATTTCAAAATGTAAAACCAGTGACGGGGTTGAGAAGCGACAACTGCCATCAGCGCAATGGGACACTGCCGTTATGTGGAATTTGTATTCCTGTGCCCGTGACTTAACTGTGTGGGAGCTTGCATGCATACACAACTTCCATTTCCCAGACTCTCCTTTCAGCCATGCTAGATTCACCTGTTATTTTCAGTTGAGACTTGATTGTTCTATCATGTTGATATAAATTGGGAATAACTTCATAGAAGCAAAGGGACAAAGGACCCAAGAAACGACTTACACTGGTATAGATTTTCTGAACTTTAGTCTGCTGTGGGTATTTGATGCTCCCTGTCACCACGTACCTCACCATCACCACAGTCAGCCAGAATAAAGTGATTTTTATTTCACAGATGAGACTCCTATTGGGATAAAACACAAAAATCCAGCAGAACAGGGAGAAACACACTGGTAAATGTATACATTCAGGTAGGCAAAGGCGTACATAACACGTGTAGGTATCTGTGGGCTGTGAGTATCTACAAGATGAACAAGCAGTTGTGCATGTAGGTGCCTATATGTATGAGTTGACCCAAGATCCTTTATCAACTTTGTCCTGCTGAGTTTCCCGATACTGCACAGAGCGTACCTGTACCATGTAATAAAGAGCAGTAAAAAGGCACTTGAGCTACAAGTATCAGGTAAAACAAAGCTGCACAGTCACATCAGCAGGGCTTAGTAAGTCACATACATTGCCCCTGAGGCTATGCTGCCTTTCAAAGAATGAAAACTGGTATCTCTGTATGGCCACATTGATCTGTGTGAATCTAAGAGGCGCTGGCAGCTAGCTCAGTCCTTTTTATAATGCTGTGTCCAGCACAATAGAGAAAGAACGACCAAAAGTATTTGATGGATGACAGAATCAGGTTTGCAGGTAGTACTCTGTGCAGAGGTTCCTCAAATCCTTCAGGCTATATTCACCAGCTAGTTCAGTAATCTGGGCAAACTGAAATTCTGCCTGGCAGTGTAAATGAACATTTTATGTGCCATTCTGTCTGAAACTCCACAAGATGAAATTAATCCTGCCCTGGGACAGGGAAGTAGATTAGATGACCTCACAAAATCCTGTACAGCCCTGTTTTCCATGATTCTACTATTGCTCAGGATTGCTGCCTACTCTGTTCCCAACCTGCCCCAGCAGCATTCAGGTGGCATCCTCATCTTTCTGAGTTAACCACCTTAAAATATTTTAGGCTGTTCAATTTTTTTTTCCAAACCCAGTCAGTTACCCATAGGGAGCATACCAACCATCGACATGGTGACAAAATACCCACATTTCTGTAAAAAAATGTTTTAACTTAATTTCGTCCACACTGTCTCTTGCAAAATCTTCCATGAAGAAAACACACAGAAGTGGAACCCCTGTTCCAGTTTAGTCTGCAACCTTTCCCCATCTTGGCTTAGTTAAGAGGGTCCAGCTCACAAAATCTGCTTGCATTACTGTGAACAACCGCAACTGGATGGTGCTCGGCAGGGGAAGAGGTGTTTTAAAAGGATACTGAAACAGTAGCCCAAGCCAGGCATACCTGACTCAGATTTGAGAGACTTGGCCTTAGAGCAGATCTTTCTCATTTGTTTTTCTCTTTCCCACATCAGCCATTGGAAAGTATTGGGTCATTCTCTCCTCTGGACATTCATTATCTGCAACTTGGTTCTAACAGGACTCATAGATAATCCATCTCTTGACAGTGAAATAGACATTGCAAGGGAAGGAAAGATAACCCAGGGTCAAATATTGCTTGGTGTTTGTGACTCACACAGTTCCATGCAATACCACTGCTTTCTGCTTTCCTTGGTTAGATTCAAGAGAGATGACTAAGTCAAGGGAAAAAATTTGAAATTAATGGGACAACAATATAGCTTCTAAGTGATCGGAGAACTGTGCAGTTGAGGAATTGACATTTTAAAAGGTTATTGATTGTATAATTGACACAGATAATCAATAAAATTTAGTTAACATTTATGTAGACATTAAATCGAGTATGAAATCTGACTGTGAACATCTGACAAATATTTCCACTAGGAATCTAATGACACATTTGAAGAGAGATGCTTTCCTACAATCCTAAAATGTGTAATAAATTTGAAGAAAAACCTCTGCTAGACCCATTTAGTAAACTGATCTTTCTGCAAACTCTTTCTACCCACTAATAAATTCCTTAGACACCACCCAGCGCAAGTACCAAGTCAGCATCACAGCATGGATTTGTCATTAATCACATCATAAGTGACTGCCTTCTCTCTAGAAAGGCCAGTTCCCATACTGCTCAGGGCACACTATTTCACTCCTCAGCAGTGTAGCGAAACCAGCAAAAAAAGTACTCAGCAGGTGTTAGTTATAGGTGTTAGGGATATTCCAAAAAATGTCTTTTGGTCAGAATATGCGCATTTGAGGGGTGGGGGGAGGAGAAAGGGGAAAAAGAACCTTTGTCTTGGAACATACCCACCTCAAAGAGGTTTTGTGGGAGAGATTTGTCACGACAGGGCTCTATTTTCCCACCAGAGTAGCCAATAGGCGAGTGGTTGGAGATTGCAGACGCACATCGAGCAGAAAATCCAACCAGTGGTTACTGGCTATTTTGGACTATGTCATTTCTCTGCTGGCGAGTTTGTTTTCAAGTGCTTGAAAGGTCTGTTTCACTTCTGCAGCAGAAAAGGAAACTTCACATTTCGCAGAAGAGAATCTGGATTTCTAATTAGGCTGTAATTGCATTCTTTCCTTTCCTACCTCACCCAGGCTCTAGGTGGGCTGTTTCGCAGACCACCCAACTGTGGAACCTCCCAGAATCAGAGTCCTTCCAGCACCTCTCCAGAGGCTTTCTGTGAAATAGCGGAGTTCATGCTCAAAGTAGACCTAATTAAACTAAGCAATAGTGGAAACTACATGCCACGTGAATGGTAACAGGGAAGTTACTTTGTAACTTTTTCTTTCAGTATAACCGAAAAATTTCCCCCAAACAAGTTAAACCCTGCAAACACTTTCTGTGTTATTTATAAATCATTCATTCGAATAAGGCAATCTCAGCAGAACCAAAATAGCCGCACTGAAGAGCGGGGACAATTCTCAGTGATAAGTGGATGGATAGAGAACGTGCACTGCCAAGATATCAGAAGAAGGGAGCCTATTTATATTTTTTTTTCAGAGGGACACATTGTTTCTTTAATAAAACCAAAATTTTAAAGACCAAAACCTATTTCAGCCATAACAAGCACATAGGTAAATGTATACATACACAGAAGTAGAACACAAAGAAAGCACTAACCCTCAGGTAATTACTTTGCCACAACATGTCTAGACTGCCCAAAATTACTTTAAACAACTGTCATAAAAACTACAGATTTTTTTTTTTTTTCAATACCGATTTTCCGTATGAGTTCTCCACATAAATGTTACGTTTTTCCTCTGGGCAAAGCAGTCTGTGAAGGGTTTACTGCTATCATGGTAACGAACTATCGAAGCACAATGATTCTGCAGAAACAAATTAACCTCCTTTTTAAAAAGCTCTCATCCGCACTGTAAAGAAATGAAATATGATGTTGACATAAATGAAGGCAGGAAGACGAAAAAGAACTTGTCAGCAGTGAAGTGATTCTTCACATATACTGATGCTCCTTCACTCTTCTAGCATTTCTACCCTTGGCATATTACTGCTAAAGGGGCAAAGAGACACCCCCCCAAGACTACAAGGTGGCAGTTGTGCAAATCATTACAACAGAGTTTGAAAAAAGTTTCTCCAAAGCTACCAATACCAGTAACAACTAAAATTTTGCTCACAGGTACTAACAACACTGATCATGCCCAAAGAGGTAATTGGCTTCTTAAGCTAACACTCCAACTAAGAAGAAGGGAGCCTATTTATATTTTTTTTTCAGAGGGACACATTGTTTCTTTAATAAAACCAAAATTTTAAAGACCAAAACCTATTTCAGCCATAACAAGCACATAGGTAAATGTATACATACACAGAAGTAGAACACAAAGAAAGCACTAACCCTCAGGTAATTACTTTGCCACAACATGTCTAGACTGCCCAAAATTACTTTAAACAACTGTCATAAAAACTACAGATTTTTTTTTTTTTTCAATACCGATTTTCCGTATGAGTTCTCCACATAAATGTTACGTTTTTCCTCTGGGCAAAGCAGTCTGTGAAGGGTTTACTGCTATCATGGTAACGAACTATCGAAGCACAATGATTCTGCAGAAACAAATTAACCTCCTTTTTAAAAAGCTCTCATCCGCACTGTAAAGAAATGAAATATGATGTTGACATAAATGAAGGCAGGAAGACGAAAAAGAACTTGTCAGCAGTGAAGTGATTCTTCACATATACTGATGCTCCTTCACTCTTCTAGCATTTCTATCCTTGGAATATTACTGCTAAAGGGGCAAAGAGACACCCCCCCCAAGACTACAAGGTGGCAGTTGTGCAAATCATTACAACAGAGTTTGAAAAAAGTTTCTCCAAAGCTACCAATACCAGTAACAACTAAAATTTTGCTCACAGGTACTAACAACACTGATCATGCCCAAAGAGGTAATTGGCTTCTTAAGCTAACACTCCAACTAAATCTCTCTTAATCAATAATTTGCCTGCTTCCAGTCACTGCATCTGAGGGGAAACCGGTAATTTTATCACAGAAAGCAGAACATAGCATCAATGGGCAACAAACATCAATGTAAAGATCTGCAACAGAGACATTAAGATTGGTCTGAATGAAGCATGAATGGAAATACTTGTGTGTAAAAGCACCAGAAGAAACAGCAGAAGAGGAGTCAGAACAGTGGCCTGTGCTGATGACCTGACTGACAGCAATCAAACTGGTAAGCACCAGAGCATGTTGCTTCCATCAAGATCAGGCAGACTACGTAATTTCTCTTCCTCTTACCCCAACAGAAGGTCATACTGCAGCCATAAAGTTACCACAAACCACAGAAAGAAAGAAAACGGGCGGCGTAAGATGCATGCAGGATAAAGTAAGCAAGATTGAGGCAAGTCTCATGCCATAACTGCTGACACCTAAAGGACATAAAAGACCTGTCCAAAACTCAGGTCCTCACCACAATCCAAGTGAAACCAAAAAGGCGACAGTGAGGATTCGACAACCAGCACACTCGTCCTGTGGGCTGCACACAAGGTTCCTGGCCAGACCCCTTGGCCAGGCGTGGCTTGCTGCTAGCGTTCTCTCAATATCCTAAGGGGCTGAAAATAGATCCGTTTTCCCACACATCATGAGAAATACTGTGTAGTTATGTTCAGAGCTCATGAAATAGCTTTTCTCTGCTATTTTTTTTCTCTTCTTTTTACGTTATCACAGAGTTGAACTTCCTTTGCCTCCACCCTCCTCATAAAGTCCCTCCAAAAGTACCAGCAGATCATCACAAAAGAGTATTTGGTTTCCTGAAGCAAGTTTACCTCCTGGCTCAAGCCCTGTGGTTGATTCCCAGAACACAACAGTGAGTTATATGAAGGAAGTGAACGCTGCTTAGTTTTTCTGCAGCTATACTTCTGCATGCTTTCCAACAGATAGGAACAAAGAGCTTTTTCTCTCCTAACAATTCAGACCACAAATACAAATTAATGTCAGTCATATATACCATTTTGATATTTCCTTGTCAGCAGTTAAAAAAACAAATAAAACAAAACAAATCCCCTTCCCTGTAGAGGCAGAAAATGAAGGAAAATATGAGTATTAACAGTCACACCATAAAATAAAAATGCACTTTAACACTCGGTTAATAGTTCTGTACTCTTCTGGCTCATTCAGTCATAGTTCCTGGGTCATCATGCTCACTAAAGAGAACCAATAATATAAGTTATGTTCCAATGCAAGTAAAATATGCACATCGTTCACTTATCTGGAGCCAAAGCAAAAATATTTCTGTTAATACTGGGTTTTATGCTCTACCAATTAAAGACCATTTTAGGACATTTTCTCTAATTATTCACCAAAAGTGGCCCTTTATATTTCAGCCAGGATTATCCACAGAATAATACACTTTTATCCCTTTCCTCAAAACACACTTGTGCCCCAGGAAATTTAACTGCCTCTATCTAATCCCATGAAAGTCCTTTCTGAATCACTTGGGGATTGACCTCATGAATTTTTCATTGTTATTTCTTGGTGGGACTGTCAATCAGAGATGAAAAAGAGGAAAACAAAACACAGAGTGAAGTGGTTTGCTAGAAACATCACCACAGCCAGTGCCAAAATTACATCAGATGGCATAAAGAAGAATCACTTTGAAGAAGTGGCATGGAAAAAAAGTCTATTTTGTGTCATTTTCTCACTGTTTTCTAGGATTAATAGCTTATTTCCTTTTTGTGTTTTTTGTCAGGCACACTCAGCATTGCATTCTGTTTCCCAAATAACATTGTGGGCACCTCACAGAAGTTTATAACAAAAACCCAGCATCAGGTGTGCTTTAATCAGTTTCCACCAAGTCATCCTCAAATCAAACACGACAAGATTTTTTTTTTCTTTCTTCAGGCTTCTATGTAGTTAAATTCACAGTAGTGACAGAAATGTGGAAGGCGTGGCTCAGATCCCACAAGACGTCTGATCACTACTGACAAGTTAAACGCGAGCACAAAGAACGCCCTCCCACAAGCAGTCAAAGCACAAACACTGTACATCAATCCCCCAACTAGGCACACAAGCTTGGTATAAGCAGCCCAGACCTAGCATTATTTAGGAGTCCCAGCCACACATTA
>NW_009258754.1:2994975-3001202 GCF_000687185.1 Egretta garzetta | reverse complement strand
GAGGCAGGGGTGATGTAGCAGTCATATGACTTTTGTAGACCTTTTCAGCTGGCCTTAAAATAACTCATTCTCTATGAAGTACGTTCTTTTAAGTTAAAGGCTTCAAAAAAATAAATCTTTTAGCGTAAGAAAGGCAACAAAAAGGGTCATGAAAGAAATGAATCAAGAAAAATGCTCACAACTGAAGAACAGAAGGCGCAGCACAATTCTTGCCCCTGAAAGCTACAACTAAGCGCAAGGTATAGGATCTGACACACTCAGGTAAACGCAGGCAACATTAGTTTGAAGAACTGGATCTCTACTCTTCCCAGACACAGGAAGACAGTTTAGATTCAGCTGCTTTGTGTATTTCTGTTAATACAATTCTATACTAGTGGGGCCTTCATATCTTTGCAATGTAAGAAACAATCCCATCCAAGCTCAAAGATGCAAAGATGTCATATATGGCTATATACGAGTAAACACTTGTGTATCTTTAGAAATACAGGGATCTGAACTCTGTTTAGCCCAATGCATACATTACATTTCCATAGTTTTGATATTGCATTATTTTAAATTAATTTATGGTATGTTACACAGTTAATGTTTTCAATAGACCTCCAAGAGCTTTGAATACCTGCTTTCTTCAAAGCTGGTTCCTTAAACTCACAGTTTGGAGCTCTTTACATACAGCATTAGTAATCCGCTGTAACTGCTTGGACTTGGGGGCTGCTACAGAACTGGCATATAGGGAGGACCCATATATGCTGGAGATTACCTATTCCAATACAGTCCAGCAATCAGGGGACAGCCTCCCTCCCCCAGCCATTCATGTGAGCACTTTGTTCTGGGAAAAGGCACTTTATTCTGAGAAAACAGAAGTAAATTTTCATTTGGGAATAATTACTCTGCTGTGAGAGCAGATCAATTAGTGCAGAGTAAAGGGTCAACATGGGAATGGGCCAAAACAATCCGTGTCACAATGCTTCTGCCAGTCTGTGTCCCTGAGGGGGAGAAAAAAGAAAAAAAAAAAAAAAGAAAAAGAAACCCAAACCAAAAAACTGCTGTGCAACTGTGTGTACAGGTTTCAGATTTCATTTTGCTGGCTAACAAGGCTGGCAACACGACTGACCCTGAGCCATGTGGGTCTGAGTCTGCTCAGCCATTACAGAGAACTCAGAATAGCCTTACACATGCACAAGAGAGGAGTGGTGGGCTCTTTTTAAACCAACATACATAAATCAACGGTTTACTTCATGTAAGAATAAATACCTCAGAGCATATATATCTCACACAAGAGGCTCTACCGGGGAATCCCAACACTGTTTGGGGTATTCATGGAGCAACATGAAACTAGATTTCTTTTTTTGGGGTGAACTTTGAGATTGAGATTATATATATCTAAATAAGTAACTCTAGCATAAAGTTAAACAAGAGGTTTCTGAGACGGAAAGGAGGACAGGTTTCCTCCAATGTTACTCCCTGTGCAGCACGACATTCATGCAAGTCAGAGGCCAAGCCTCCACAGAGCCTTCCTATTACCACCGCAGCTGCTCTGGGTCAAACAAGCACTAAGAAATGTGGTTTTGTTTTCAATTGGTCATTTTCTGTTTGGATACTTGGTTTTGTGTTAGCTGCTGGAGAATTTGTTGTTTTCAGGCTTTTTTGTTTGTTTTTAGTGGACTAGGAAGTTGTCAAGCATGCACCGCAAACAACCAAACTCAGGAGCTGTAAACACCACTCTCAGTTTTGTGACACCCCCATTCCCTTTTCTACTGCCAAATGCATCGATTTTCCCTATAGGAAAGTTTAAACCAGGATTTCTCAACTCTCCTTAGCTTAATTCTCCCAGTAGCAACAGAATCAGGACAACTAAATGAAGGGTTAGTAGGAACTTGATGTTAAATAATCAGAGACACGTAATGCTGAAAATAACATCAGCCACCTGAAGCCCTTTAAACAAACCTTACTGATAAGTAAACTGCAATTTATTTTAGTTCTTTCCTTTGGTAAATAAAAGCAGTAACAATAAGCCAGGTAAAGAAAAATCTGTTCACAACACAAATTTCATTTTGATGCTGCTCTTTCAGAAAAATCAATTAAAAAAAATAGTGTGTGTATATATATGTATGTTTTCATTAACTAAAGCCTCTGTATCCCTGTACCCAAGAGCAAGAGCTGAGAAAGCTGCAGATTAAGTTTAGTCTGTTTTAACATCATTATCGCCCTTTTACCAAGAGGTCCTAGAACAAAATGGGGAATAGGTGGGTTTGGGGTTTTTTTTAAAAATGAAATTTTAAAAGGAATCAATTTGTTTAGAACTCTATGCCACTTGATTACATCACGAGGGAAGAAATTATATGTCTACAGTTTTTTTCTTGCCAGTTGAAGTTTAAAGCTCAGTGAAATCTCTCTGAACTTTCTTTGTGCAACTTAAATCATAAGCCAGACTTCAAAAAGAAGTAATAAAGCAATTACATTAAAAAGCAAAGTAATTTGGGGAAGAGAAAGTCATCAGACCAACAGACAAAGGATTGAACAGAGCTCTAGTTAAGAGGGGGAATAAAAAACAGTCTGTATGAATAGAACAGGAATCTTTTCCAAGCAAGCCAAGAAGTGCTAAGCTTTGAGAGTTAGAAATAAACCTTTCTACATTAGTAAGACCACATCCTTCCTAGTAAAGAGATTCTCTTTTTTCAGCTTCACTTTGCTTCCTTTCCTATTCTGTAGTCATCCTATCAGGCAATTATATCTTTCATCTTTCTCTTTTGAGTTTGGTAATTCTTTCCTTACTGGTTGCACAGTTCACTAACGGAGGCAAACAGGGTACTGGTTTGTTATCAGCTGGCCTGTGTAGGAAATAAAATGTGTCCAAATAATAACAACTTGTAATACTGTCTCCACCTGCATTTATAATGTCAAGGGATTACATGCAGCTATGAAGGTAATATGACACTTTACCAGGAACAGTTCCCCTCTTCTTCCCCTTTTAACATTTCGGTGTCCGCTCACAGCCCCAGTTAATGCATGCAATTTGCTAGCTTTCATACCTCGAGACTCGCTTTTTGGTCCCCACTTCACAATCGCACGCATTGGTGTCCACACCATGTGTATCTGCAGCACGACACTGCTGCCTCTCTCTTATTCTAGGCCCCCTCGTGCCAGAAGCAGCAGATCTGTGCCAGAAACCTGGTGAAGGAGAGAAGAAGAAAGAAAGCAAGGGGAGAAAAATGCTGCTTGAGGACAGCAGCAGTTCTGCCCTGCAGGATACCACTCAACACATGAGATTATTCTTGGTTGTACTTTTGCTGTTGCCTTCCACCAATTCACACTAACAGAAGCCCCAAGGTGTTCAGTGGTTATATGTATGATATAGCCATCCTATGGCAGGATAAGTGGTCTGTACACACTTAAATCCACCCTCATTCAGTATGTTTAACCCCAAATGAGACTAAAGGACATTCTTTAAGAGTGCATACAAATGCATGCCTCCGTAGGTCCTGTATCAATAAATGTTGCAAACTACTGTCAAAACTCCCTTCTATTAAAATTTTGCATTCTTCTACCTTGAATGGGCCTTTACAGACATTCATAGAAAAAAACCAGCAACAGATTCAATGCATAAATGTAATTTCTCAGGCATATCCCAGAATATATATTTTAACATACTCATACAATGAAAAAAGAGCCTCAAGTTGTAATGTGCTGTCAAATAGCAACCAATTCTGAGACAGATGCTTCCACGTCTGATTAAGCAAGCAAGAAAGGATGAAGACAACTGGTCTTTAAGGCAGGAAAAAGCAGAAAAGCTCCCAAGAATGGACAGTAGCAGAGGGAAGAAAGTGCCTGCTAGACATCTTTTTAAAATAGGTACATTTTTAACTGTTTGTTCTACTGAAGTGTCTCAGGCATGGCTTTGTTTTCAGAGATTTTGATTTTCAGACCAAGTGTTTCATACCTAACACACATACATATTCCTTGCATATAAAAAAGGCTGGTTTTGCATGTTTGTCAGAGCAATCAGGTGACTTGTCAAAATAATCCCCCTGGAAGAGACCTGAGGGACCTCAGGAAGTCTCTAGTCCAAACTCCTACTCAATGCAGGGCCAGCCATGAGGTGAGATCAGGTGGCTTGAGGTTTATAGAGTCAGGTCTTGAAAACCTCAAAGGATGGAGACTGCATAATCTCTAGAAGCAACCTGTTACACTACCTCACTGCTCTCATATATTTAAAAAAAAAAAGAAAAAGAAAAAAAAAAGGTTTTATCCAATCTGAACCTGTTTTGTTTCACTATATGTCTGTTGTCTCTCAACCTTTCACAGTGAAAAGCCTGGTGCCTCATAAGGAATGGAATACTGTTTTTCCTAGAAGTCTGTGGTTGCTTAATAACACATGTGAGAGATTTCCCTGAAAGTTCTTCAATCAAGAAGAAGAGCCATGAATAAAACCTACAGCATTTGTAAAAATATCTCAGAGAGTTCACTGTAAACTATATTTGCCTTACAGAAGGGCCAATTCCTCATTACTTCATGGTAAGTATAAACATTTTGGAAGAGTGGAAAATATTAATTAGCTAAAAACCAGGCAGAGTAAAGAGGTTTCAATTTCAAAGGGCAACACAAAATATGTTGATCATGGAAATTTCAAGATCAAAATTATGCAGCTTAGCTGGTTGGTTGTGACATAAACCACAATTTTCCAATCACTGCCTAAGGCAAAAATGTCAGAGCTGAACTAAATTGCCTAGATTAGGATGTTTAACTTGACATGTTTCTTCTAGCTGAGAGCCAAACAAATCTTTCCAACTTTCTAGAGTTTTCTTCACCCATTTTCTTTTTTAAAAAAGCTAATCAACTATTTTACTAGCAATTCTACAATAAGAAAGCAGCAAAATTACAAATATATACGTGAAAATACATATATAAAAATGTCCATAACATACAATGATTATATATTACTTTATATATATAAAAACTATCGGATTTCTCACTACTTGCAATGGTGGCCTGAGCTGGCAAAAGGTTTCATATTTATCTATAGATAATTTATCCTGGTCACCTTTAATAGTCATAGGTAAATGTACTTTGGATCCTGAATTCCTCATACAGCTTAGCAAAACTCAATCCACTGTGGTAAATATCAGTTACCTTAGTTTCTGGGGTTTAGCAGCCCTCTGTGCTGCTGTCACAACTGGAAAAGGATCAGACTAGCGGGGGAAGAGACCAGAGAGAAACAGGCTTTCAGGAAGCTGAAGCTGGCACCATGAAGAAATGCTGGGTATGCCATCCTTTCAACAGAGGGATAGGCAGCCCCCGTACAGTGTACAAACAGCCCCTTAGAGCAGGAAGAGCAAATACCTGTGCAAATGCAATTAGGCTCCATCCAGTACCTACGTAGCCAGTTTAGGGCTACTGTGATCACCCCTGATTTACACTGCAACACTGATACATCTTAAAAACAGTTATACCTCATACTCAGGGCAGAAGAAACTGCTTTTTTGCCTTCAAAATTTGCGTAATTTCAGTATTAGAAAAGAATCAGCATGTACCTGGAAGAAAATTGAAAAAAAAAGGAGCCATGATAAAATATCCCATGTGCATTACAAACTGTGCTTACACACAGGCACATGTGGCATTCTAATACATATACATTAGTGAAATGAAAGTGAGGTAACTTCTGAGAGAAAAGATATTAAAGTCTTCTCAGGTGTAGCAACTCAGGCACTATTGAAGACTCTTCTCTCCAATTCAGTCATGGAGCTCACATGAGGCTCCATTACCAGGGCTCAATTTTTGTGGCTGTCTAGCAGTAGAACACCCCATACAGCACACAACAATGCACCTCTGTGAGGAGAAGAGCTGTCCTCATGTGTGAATGAGTAAAACAAGTATTCTCCATCTCTTCTCAGATGCTTGATTGATAAAGCATAACTGGATCCAAGCACTATTGTTCTCTACTGTCTCCTCTACAAAGAGATCCCTTAAGTACAGGCAGGCAGCCACTGCTGAGAAAACAGCTAAGAATGGAGTGGAGCTGCCAAAATCTGATGAAGGCCTAGAGGAGTCCCACACAGATGCTTTGCTTTAGAAGAACATGTCCCGCCATGCCACCAGGATTTACAATTTGGGGATTTGAAAGTGTTTTGGGGAAAATTGCAATCAGAAATCAGGATCCTGCTTCCCTGATCTCACCCCAAAGACATTTTTACTGAAAGGGACAATCTATTTCCACCTATATCTTTGGACCA
>NW_009258754.1:2971453-2994869 GCF_000687185.1 Egretta garzetta | reverse complement strand
TATATATATATATATATATTCTTTTTTATGTTTAATGTTTATCAAGTAGAGCTTCACAGTATTTACTATCTCCATCAAACTGTATCCTTTACATTAAACAGTGAATTCTGTTACTAAACTCTTCTTTCTAGTAATATTTAAAATACTAACCACTAAATGTCCATTGTTCAATGTCCTAGACCTGCTAGTGTAAGAAAGACTAAGTGCATCAAATTGGAGTGTCAATTAACGTGAGTTCTATTTTGAGCTTGACATCATTCATCCTGTTGTTTCCGTTAAATTATATTTAGCCTTCAATCCATTCCCAGTAGCCCTAATATTTCATATTTTGTTAGTTTGTCTGCTTTACTCTGACTAGTGACTTACAAAAATAACTACATTTCAAAACATCACTTCAGAAAATTAACCCTAAAGCGGTCTTCACAACCCATCAACACTTCTGTGCAAAAGGAAAAATATCATGAGTGCCCAGTTGGCAACAGTAGTTGCCGAAAGCAATAACAGAAAAAAAAAGGCGAAAACTCAGATACACACACATACGGATTTCAGTTCTGAACTGTTTAATAGCCTAGAATATGGGTTTGACAGCAAATACTGTAGTTACTTTACTATAACCTAGATTCGTATGTGTAAAGCTTTCTGTAAAAAACCAAACCAAAACAAAACTCTTTTCAGATGGCATTCCCTCTGCCAGATCTTAGGTAAAAGATGATACTTTTCCTTTTGTATTTTCAATAAAATCAGTTGGAAGTAGTCTTTTAACTGTAAATGTATTTTATAAATATTTTTATTTTTAAGAAAATTTTTTAAAGACATAAATTATCCTCACCGAACAATAGATTTTTTTGCTGCTTTAGACTTTTAGAGATTAAATTATAAAAACTACAAATACTACTCTGCAATCTGAAGGGAATAACATAAATTCTAAAATTTAAATTCTAAAATCACATTAATTTTCCTTGGATCATGGAATAACGCATAAAGCTTATGTATTTTGTGCAGGTAGCTTACATGTGATTGCACCTCTATGGTTCAAACAATTCATTTGATACTTATACTTCTGCAAAATCTAGTTTCTGCAAGCATTCACTAATCTAACTTACTTTCTATGTAAAAAAACCATTTTGATGGATATACCTAGTTCTTCTAAACAGTATTGCCTAAAAAAAGTTCAATACTAAGACTTTACATACAAGCAATTGTCCCTGGACTGGGCTTCATATCATCAGAAGGCTCCAGCAAGTACAAACTTCTCCAAAATCCTATTTTGCACTGACCAGCCTTGGCAGTTGCTCTAGGTTTGCTTCACGAGCCTTGGCAGGACTTCCCTTCCCTAAAGAGAGGCTTTACCCTGAATCCCAATTGCACCGCACCTCTTTGGACAGGAGTTGCAACACCTGTTGGGAACATACAATGCTTCAACATTCCTCACTGGAACGCAGTATTTATCTAGCAAACAGGGATCCTACAGCTTAGGAGAGTCTAAAGATGCGTTCTTTCCTTGAATTCAAATGATCAGCCCACACATAAAATACAAAGTTCAACACCCCAACTAACAAAAATTATTGTTGCTTTTTTTGTTGTTGATTTTAAACAAGCCAGAGTTTCTTATTCTTTCCCAAACCTACCGACAAATAAGAAAGGATGCCGCTATAAATTGTAAAGGACTCAATGTTACACTAGTAGAAGTGACATTTCTGGTTTGTCTGCCTGGTCTGACAAGAGAATCCTTTTCATCCACTCCTGCTATGATGTTTAGCAGCAGTAGGATCGTAGGACAATAAGTCTCATTTCAAGCCCTACTTTCACATAAGACCTAACAATGTCTTACAATACAAATTTTTCTATTGTTCATTATTTCTGCAAAGTATTTCTTTGAAAGTGACAAAGTTGTCTTTGATGTAGGGCAAGACGACGACTTATCAGAATCATCTTTCAAACAAAAGTTAGTCTACCTCAAAGCACCAACAGAAATGACTTTGTGTGAATAAACATTTTTCAAAGGTAATGAGTCGAAAATAGCATCTGATGAATGTTTTGGATGCGTAAAAAATGGAATTTAACAAATTGGGAGTGCAGCTGAGATCTAAACTGCTCTATTTCCCTCAAATCCAAATTTATCAGTGCCTCCTATTGCTAAGTTTGGCTCAGCATCTTGCCCCAGGGTGTTGAATGACACCCTCAGGGTCCTGCTGGAAAAGAATAAAAGCTTTTTCTCTCGGCTAACCAATAAAGAGCAAGTCAACAGCACTCCAGGAACATCTATTAAAGCCTACCAGAGTCTAATAAAAACAGTTACTTAAATATTAAAGCCATTTCATTGCTAGTGGCTGGAACATGATAAAGCAGGCATTTCAAGTGGTTCAAGCCTTTATCAAAGTTTAAAAAGAAAATTTGTGCTATTTATAGGCACAAGCATAGAAGCACTGCACTTACCAGTCCATTTTATTGCTAACTTCAAAGAAAATTCATCTTTAAACCAATTATTTCTTAAATCCTGCAACTGAAACTGGTGTCTTGGCATCCTACATCAGCGCTACTGTTACCAGCCACAACCCAAAACAAACCATGGTCAGTCAGAACCATTAGTATCAACTTTGCGGTAAGAGTTTATAAATTCCTGCAGGGTGTTAAAAACATCAGAAACACCATTTGTGTTTAGAGAGATGTAAAGGCACAGCAGATTATGAACTGACAAGGCTTAACAGAAACAAAGGGTGCAAAGGGAAACAAAAGGAAATGGGTACAATAAGAGACCTTACATTTCTCACCACTGAACTCAAGATAAAAAATAAAACCATTCCTAAACCACACTTTTCCTAAGTCCATAATTACACCAAAACTTTAAGAAGTTTACTTTCCTTTAAGTTGAATTCTAACATCGAACACTAAAGTCAAGGTTCATTTCATCCTTTCCTCCCCTCCTGTTGCACACCATTTCCATCCTAAAAACAAGCTGCATACATTGTTTCAGTTCAGGGACAGTTTTTGTTGTGAAAGGCTCAGCTTCACCATAACAGCTGTGGGGTGGAGAGGAAAAAACGCTCATTGTACTGGGAATTGTGGCAGCCCCCAGGTAGAAACCTGCCAAGTAGAATTTCATTTTGAGCTGCCTGCGGACGTCCCCACTGCCTGCTCTCTCCCCTTTCTCTGCTCACCTGCCTCAGAAATATTCCACACTCGACCAATGTTTGCAAGTTGATCTTCACATGGTAACTATTCATACGAGTGCATAGTCAAGAGCATTCAAGTGTAGGTTCTATTTTATTTCATTCCAAGCTGGGAGATTTTTGCTATTTATTTCAAGGATGATTAAATCTCTTATATTTACACTTGTTCATCTAGTTCTTTAAGCCATTTATGGATGTGCTTAAATATACTCTTGTTCAACAAGTCACTTAAATGTGGTCTGTCTTTTGCTGGCTGGGGAAGCTGTGCCAATTAACAGCCTTGTATCTCCTTTGATGTAATCCTTTTCATAATATTACATATTAAGGAAATTACTAATACCCATGAATATACATCTGGGTTATTTTTCAGAAGTAACTTAACAGGTCTAAGACCTGTGTACATATGATCTAAGGATCATAACCCAATTGTGCAGTAATCCCTGCCTTCCCTCAGCTAACATTCTGCTACAGCCACATCAGCCATTTTTTATCACATCTAACATTTAGGTTCAACACACTTCCATGGCAGATTCATCCTTTTCAGTTCAATATACAGTGGATTTCTACAGTAACATTGGCTGCAAATAATAAGTGTTTAATGTTAAAAAAAAGAAAAAGTTACAGACAGAGAGATAAGTGCAAGTTTTGATAGCATGCAGGACAGCATCAAGCTGACATCAAAATTCCCCAGAGCAGCCCCAGAGAGCACAGACCACCGACAGCATTAACACACTGGGAGTCCACAGGACAAGTACATCGGTAGCACTGGAGTTACACACACTCTAAACAGGTAGATGCTGGTCTTGACACTACTCAGAGAAAGTCATGCCATCCAGCATAAGTATGCACCAGGAATTTTTTCACACAGATGGGAATGCTCCATCCTCTTTCCAGTAACCAGCTGAAGGCATGCAGAACTGAGAAGCAAGGGTTACTGGAATGTAGTGCCTATTATAAGAGAGGGTCTGAGTACAACGCCAGTGTGCACCGCAGCGGCTAACCTAATTTAAAAAAAACAGTTAAGTGTTGACCAACAGATGAAAAATCTTAAGTATATCTTTAAAACGGTTGCCATGTAACAAATAGTTGAAATTTTCATGTATTGTAAGAATCTTCCTCTGCAGATACAGACAAGGAAGAAACATGCAAATGAAAGCCCAAGAGTATGACAGCAATGCCCATCTGCCAAAGGCACAGCACTCTTCACAGACCATCCGGTTCCCTTCTGCAGGCAAACGGTAATTAGGGGGCCAAAGAAAGAGGAAAGGACAAAATGAGCTATGACACAGCACTGAGAAACAGCAGCTTTGCCCTTTCAACATCCCGAGCAGCAGCTTGCTGTAGCTCAACTAAGGAATGATAAAATAGAGCCATCTATCTCATTTACTCTCTTATACCAAGCTAAGATCAACTATATCACACAATTCTTCCTACATTTTCTCTTAATGATTTTTATAGAGACTACTGAAATACTCCTGTAAGCTAACACACTGTAGGGTTTTACTATTAAAGAAAAGATGTTTGATTATTTTTTTCTAAAAAGCAAAAAGGTCACCTTGGTAGCGCAACTGGATTCCATTCAGAGTTTAAGTTCTCATCATTAGTTTGTATTTCTCCTTAAAGAGTTCTCCCTGATAAATTTCTTCAGAAGACTTGATTTTAAAGTGCATGGCAATCCAAAGCTCACAATGAATGTAGCTTTACTGCTACTTACAAACTGGTTTAGCCTCTCTGGTTTCCTAATTGGTACCAGATAGAAGTAATTTTAACTAAAATAAACACTTTCATTTGACTTTGCCATCCTTGCAGTGGTCCCTAAATCTTAAGGAACCCTGTAAGATGAATTGCACTGAGAAATAAAAAGGAAAACAATCATTGAAATTTGGCCCATCGTCTCTTGATATTACACAAGCAGAGTGATTTTGGGAATAAAGCTACCAAGCTCATCATCTTGAACTATTGCTGCTGCTGGAGAATGACGGAGGTAGCTTAATTCCAGAGCAGTACAAAGTTTTTCTAAGACTGCTTGACACTGCATCGCTGTGGATTTGCAGCACGCCTCCCGCCAGCACTATACGCTAACAGATACACAGCACAGTGCCTCAACCACACTGCCAATTTGCCTGCTCACCATGTCCGGTTTTTGTTGTACAGAAGACACAGGTGCTTCTTTCCCAACCATTAATGAGTTAGATCCCAGTCCTGTGCAGATAAGGAAATTATTCTTTAGCTTCTGGGGCACAGTCTTTAAAACTGAAGTTCAAAGTAGCCATTAGTTTCTTCACCCATTTCTAAGCAGATACCAAAAAAGCAGGTACCAAACTCTGTTTCCACAGTCGGAAAGTTTAGCCCAGCATAAGTACGCTTTTCCTCCCTGCCTGGCTGGAAACCGAAGTGTTGCCAGCTCCCAGTAACTGCAGGGGTCACACAAGATTGAAGTGCATTTCCTGAAGGGTGTGCTGCAGAGCAAAGCGTTTACATGACAATCCCAGCTTTTAAAGAAAGGCCTCTAGCTCTCATAACCACCAAAATATGCTTTGAAAGTCAGAATGGCTTGCAAAATAGAGGGCAACTAAAAATAACAGTTTCTCATCTCATGATTTTTAAGCGAGCCTCATGTTCTTCGGGTACCTGGTGATTTCAGTAGTGATAGTGTCAAGCTTAACAGGTTCCAAGTGTGCAAATCTCCTTCCTTTGCATATCCAGTCTATAAATGCTTTAAGACACTTCTAATTCTTTTAACAGTAGGATACACATAGCATGAATCAGTTCAGTACTACTACAAAAATCAGTACTTAAAACTTATTCTTCACTTTGCAACAGAGCTGGAAGAAAAAAATAAAACTGAGCGTGCTGTCCACTCAAAATATGCGCTTCACAGCTCAACCTGCCAGCTTCTTTCTCCTGAGTCAGCAGGGAACCGAAGGAGACAAGACAGCTTCCCCCTAATAGCTTCAAGAGGTTAACTTCCCTAATTTGATATTCTACCAGTTCACAAGAATTGAGCAGACAAAGTAGAGGGTTGGCAGGAGATCAACACTTTCTAATTTAAATGCTAAAGTTTCCAGGCTTTTTAACCCTCATTTTGGCAAGCTGATGGATTTGTTTGTTCCTTTTCACTCTGTCAGTGGATCTTTTTAGAACAATCCCATCTGACCTCAGGATAAAGGTGAGTGTGTGCATCACGCAGTTTGAACGCGTTGCCTAAGGAACAGAAAGACAAATGCAAAACAACTCAAGAAAGACCTACAGAAGAAACTTTGGAAAAAAGCATGGGGCATATATAAAGATCAGTGCTTCGCTGTAAGGGGGAATGCAATATTTGAACTGCAAAGAAAAAAAAAAAAGGTCTGGTTTGTACAATACTTATCTTTCTACAGAGAAAAAAAGCTTAATAAAAATCAAAAACGTTTTTATGAACTGTCACACAGTTCTGATCACATAAAAAGTTACACATAAACCAGGCTACTTATTAGCATAATCCTAGAAGTGATCTAAATGTGACAAATCATTAGATTTGTTCCCTAATTATGAGAGGACATCACACAGTGATTGCAGACAAGGTATTCATAGGAACATTTAATTCATTTCTTAAGATACCAATGACAAAGACTTTAAAAATAAGCATGCTTCATTTACAATGGGAAAAGGACAATCCAAACACAAAGCAAAGTAGCCTTACATTTTCAAAATGGAAAAAAAAAAAAAAAGCAGCCCCAAACAACAAAAAAATCCCTGTTGGAACGATGTTGATGATCCAGAAACAGAGAGCACCAGAAAGCAGTTATCTACCCAGTTTAGACTACATTTCATTTACTTTTCATTACATTAACCATTATTTTGCCATTTATTTCCTAATAGCCTTTCCTTAAATCCACCCAAAGTGACTGAAATAAACAGGAATGGAGACCCAAGGATTTTGGGTCACAGCCAGAAAAAGCAAAGCTGCTGCCGTATGTTAAATGCATAGGTACATGTCACTTTAGAACTGAATTCAAACTTCTCCAGTGTCTGCAATTTCACTTTAAAAAGTGTGGAATGATATAAGAAGGCATTTTAATACTAATTTTACAATATTATCTGACCAATGATTTTACTGCAAACAAATGACTCCACTCATAAGTGATGAGCATAAATCTATGCTTACATAAAAAAGCAAGGTCAATAGAAGCTCATCAATAGAAGCTCAAAAATAAAAACAACAGGATAAAAAAGGCAGGCAGGAAAGTGAAGACAACAAATAAGGGACAAGAAAAACAGCAATTAAAAACCACTGCAGAAGTCAGCAAAATATACTAAGTCTCTACAAGTGGGGAAAAAAAAAAAAAGCGGAAGTGCCAGAAGATTCACATAATATTCTAAAAACCTTTGGTATTAATTTACACGAGGAACTTTGAAGGTAGTGACAAAATAGCAGGTTATCGATGGGAAGCAGGTATGAGAGCACACTGTACTGAAAACTGATAAAGATACCTGGCTATTCCTAGGCTGTTTGGACAGAATATAATCAAGCAACTTTCCAACAACCTGGAAAGGAAAAAAGCCATTTCAGGGAAAACAGAAAAAAACCTCAAATGTGTGTTTGCTATACTATGCTAAACTCCAAATAATGCCACTGTGTAATCCTTTCACTAAAAACAGATTAAAAAGGTACTTGGTTGCTTCAGAAAATACATCAGAGCATGTAAACTGCAAATGATATGTCTGATCTTCCTATAGAACTAAAACTGCTCTAGAAACACAGTATACTGCACTACTATTACTGTTTCTTTGTAGATTTTTTGTTTGGTTTTGTTAAGGGGGAGTGAACTTCACAAATATTCTAAGTCTGCAGTATATTTCCAACCATTACGATAACATCGACAACCCACATTACTCCTTGTTCCATGAAGACGTGATATTCATTGGATAAGCCCTTCATATGGCTATGTAGATTTCTTTATAGTGTACTTTGGATTTTGCATACTGATTCCTAATGACCTAACACAATTAATTAAAACCAAAGTTATCCAAAGTTTTCTATTCAAAATAATATTACCTGATGAACAGGGAGTAAGAAATTCAGTTACTATTTCAGTATATCATCCATGTTCACTCAGCTGTAATGGCATGAGATAATGAGAAAGCAGGAAGAAATGTGAAAACTAGTTCACTCAAGATGCATATCTTCACCTAAGATTTGAAAATAATTAGGGATCATTTTCTATAAAATTGGCATCATTCATATTATGTATTATGGCTTTCATATAATACAGATTTAATAGTCTTACATAGACATACCTGAATAACTTGATGGATCTCTCATATTTTTAAGGACCAGAGGATGGAGTTGTGGTGGCTTCTGTGAGAATTAATTAACTGTTGGAATTTGGTCGCAGTGAAAGGGTGAATACAGGTTTTTAGGTTGTGACAGGCAGCAGTCTAACACTGACAGAAGAGATTTCAGCATGGATTTACTCTGTCAGGCCTACAAGGACTCATATGGCTTGTGGATGACCGTATTTTGGAATGTGGATGTGCTTTATTAGGAAATAACTCTTTTACAAGATCTCATTTCTCCCCAGCAAGCCACTCCAACCTAAATGTTTCCTACTTCAGCCATGGTTCTCCATCACCTCTTCTTCTCCATTCAGCTTACTTGTCCTAGCAGCCTTTTCCAACCCTTAATCATCTCCCCCTTTCTCATGCTCTTTTGAAACACCCAACTTATTTCACATAGTCCCACAGAGGAAAAAGTTCAGTATGAAGCAAGAGTAGACTTGCAGACAACTAATGGAAAATGCAGATGGGAAGAGTAATGAATAAATGTCATTTTCAGAGATCCTCAAGAGGAGCAGTATTTCTAGAAAAAGCAGCATGTCCAAGCTGTGTGAGTGACTTCCCAATACACCAGAATCCCCTGTCCTAGAGGAAGGAGAAGGATCCCATCTGTGCTTGACATAATTTCCCATAGCAGACTATCATAGCTATTCTCTTGATTAGTAAATACCATGTAGTGCTTTGCAACTATGTACATCAGGCCTTTCTGTGCATCAGAGACTTTCCACTGCAAAAGTAAAGCAGAAATCGCTACACAGAGACTCAGACAGGGTAACGATGGTGTCAACCTGACTAGAAAGCAGTTTTCAAATTATCTTTTCTTTGGCTATAGCCTCTTATTGTATCTCTGCACTACTGGTAAAGAAAAATCTTGTTTAGTCAGGAATGGTTATAATCAGGTGTTTACATCACAGCATGGAATGAGATTTTACTTTTTTTGTTTTTTAAGACTACTGACTGAGCCATTTTTTGCATTCTAACACTCCCAGCGTGGTACTTCACTGTTAGTTATAATGAATTCAACAGCAAAGCTTTCTAAAGAAGCTGCATAACAGATAGTATGCTAGCCTTTGCAGCCACCACTTTAGTTTTTCTTTGTTACCTAGCAGAACATACCAGGCATGTATGAATAGGATTGAATGTACTGCCATTGCAAACATTTCTGTATCAGCTGCTACTTAGGGACGTGGCTTAGTGGTGGGATGTCAGGGTTAGGTTAAAGGTTGGACTTGATGATCTTAAAGGTCTTTTCCAACCAAAGCGATTCTATGATTCTATGATTCTAAAACACTGTGGCTTTCTACACAGTTTGCAAATGGAAAGAAGAACATTCATGTTCTCTGGGATATTCTGATAGCTGAAAGTATAAAGATTCATCTGCAAGGAAAAATAAGACAAAGTAAACTAAAAAATGATGCATCAAATACTCAGCCCCAGGTTCTGTTACTGGTGACCAGCAGCTAGAATCACAAAATATAACTCCATGTAGCATTGGAGCACCTTACATCAAGAAAAACAATATGAAACTCAGGAAGTTACAGAAACTCCATTGACTGGGACATGGCTATTTTTTTCCATATCAGACCCAGAAGGATGACAGGCCATTTCTATCAGTCTCCAAACCATCTTTTTTAGGCATGAAGACCAGAACTGAAAGTTATTTTCAGTTAATTTTGTACAGCTGTTTGTAGACAAGTGCAGGAATTCTGGAATTGCTGGGAAAAAAACCTGACTGGCTGCTTTGTGCCTCTGATGAGAGAGCTACAACGTGACTCAAGACTGAAAACAGGAGGAAATGGTGTTTTGTTTCCCTAAAAATCAATCACTGTGGATTGCCTGACAAAATTCTCTGGCACTGGAACAGAAGACAATAAAACAGATCTATTAACAAGCCTGGGAAGCACAGCTGGGGTATACCATTTTCCTCATGAAGGGAAAAGTTCTCCAAATCCTTTTCCTATAAGGTGTGAGAGGTTCACAGCACATCACAAAGCTAAAAAAGAGTAAGAAAGAAAGCAAAAATGGTTAACAGAATACAGAAAGAAAGAAGGCTCTACATTAATTCCTGCCAATTCGTAGGAAGGGAAAAATAAAGACTTCACATACATGCTAAACTGCCACCAGAAACAGACAAAACCAATACATTTGAAACAGTGATATTGTAGCTTTTGTGGGAACTTACAAAGATTTTATTTCATGGAGGTAGCATGTCAGTAAAATAGGGAGTTGAAATTGTAATAGTAAAAACATATTAAAACATGCACCTGGACCTGCCAGGCAATAGAGGACAGAAGCACCTCCAGTTCCGCTGGTGTAGGCTACTGGTGCTTTCCCATTCTTTTCCATAATAGAATCATAGAACGGTTTGGGTTGGAAGGGACCTTAAAGATCACCAAGTTCCAACCCCCGTGCCACGAGCAGGGACACCTTCCACTAGACCAGGTTGCTCATCTGATCAATCACACAATAATCAATAATCAGCAACACAGGAGCACAGCAGGCATTCATTATGTTGTGAATTACATGAGAATCCCTCTGTTGCCAGCAGCGTACACTGAGCTACATGCAAGGGAAATGCTGTCTGGCCGGCTGTTCCCCACCCGCTGGGGATGAACATGCTTTGCGAGGCCATCCAAATGAGACAGTAAGAGCTGGAAGTTAAAGCTACATTTCCCAGAGAAAACTTATGTAAAGTCAAGCAGCCTTTTCTGAGCTGAATGTTCAGCCAATAACAGAATTCAGCTACAGAAAGTTCCCACTGAAACAGTTGTCTCATGGTTATTTAACTGCAAGATAGAGTCTGGCACTAGAGGGAGAAAAAAGGTAAAGTCTACTGCTCATAATTAAGGCCCCCTTCGAAAAAGAAAATGGGAGCGTGAAACACCTTCAAGAAACTGCCATATCTGGGCATCAACAAAAGCTGGCTGTTACTTTCTTGCCAATAGTACTGGAAAAGTCTCAGAATGATTTGCTAGCTCCACAGCATAGGCAGATACAAGAAAACATACTAAAAACCAGCTGAAATGGTAAGCAGGTGACCCATTTACTATTCCTTAACAAGTTATCAAACACTGCCAGATCTGAGGAATTGACTGCACAAACATTCTTAGCTCACGGGAAAGATAAGGACCACAAAAATGATCCGAGGGCTGGAGCACCTCTCCTATGAGGACAGGCTGAGGGAGTTGGGCTTGTTCAGCCTGGAGAAGAGAAGGCTGCGGGGAGACCTGATTACGGCCTTTCAGTACCTAAAGGGGGCCTATAGGAAAGATGGGGAAAATCTTTTTAGTAGGGCCAGCTGTGTCAGGACAAGGGGTAATGGTTTCAAACTAAACCAGGGTAGGTTTAGACTGGATATAAGGAAGAAATTCTTTACAATGAGGGTGGTAAAACACTGGAACAGGGTGCCCAGAGAGGTAGTGGAGGCCCCATCCCTGGAAACATTCAAGGCCGGGTTGGATGGGGCTCTGAGCAACCTGATCTAGCTAGTGGTGTCCCTGCTCCCTGCAGGGGGGTTGGACTAGATGACCTCTAGGGGTCCCTTCCAACCCAAAACATTCTATGATTCTATGATAAAATAAAAACACATTGGCTTCAACATCATGAGAAAAGTGTTGCCTCACGTTTTCCTCTGTCAGCTCTGGTTCTTCCCAAATGACTATGTCCCTTCATCATCACACTCTTAACCAAAAGGCCCTACGGACTGTTTGCCTTTGCAGAATATTTACCGTGGCCTTGCAGGTACTAGCAGTCTGCAGACCAGAGTTTCCTAACTCTGGGTCTAGAAGCAGCATGGAACTGCTAATGAAATGAGCTAAAGTAATTTCAAAAAGCCACATGGTAAAAAAACAACATCAAAACATTAAATCCCTTCTAGCTAAAACCTAAGAGCAAAATCTTAAAAAACTGAAAAATAGAAACACCACATCATGTAGTAACGGTTAATATCTATTAGAATCTACTGCCTTGGAAAACTTCATTGAAAAACACAAAGCTAGACAAAGGCGACATACATAATGAAGAAAAAAAAAAGAGTTACTGATAAAAGAATCTTTAGACACTGACAACATCCAAAGATAGTGGCAGACCTGGGATGTTAAGCCGGTTTCTTTTCCTAGGATGTTGAAGACTTCAGAATTAGAGGCATGTACAGTGGTAGAGACACATGAAGTATTATATAAAGGCATAAAATTATTATTAACCAGCTAAGAATGTGTGCATTACATTAAACTTTCACCATCCTGTATGCATCCACTATGCTTCCATCATCCTGTATGCACCGAAATGTATGATTACATTAATCTTCGATGCTGTAATTACTCCTAGTTGTAATTAGTAACAGCTGTGACATCCAGACTGGAGTTTTATAAGCAATAAACTTCTCCCAGAGTTTAATAAGCAGAGTCTTTTTGTAGTTTTATGTTGTGTTAGTGAAACTCTTATGGAAACTTCACAAGTTGGAACACAATCTCTCCTCCATCTTCCTTCTACAAACTGAAGGCTCTGGCACCCCTATTCCCAGAATGTTTTATGATTGCTATTTTCTATGCAGTCCCAGTTTTCTCCCAGTGACTTTCCTAAGTCTCTCTATAGGTGCAGTGAGCAGTCTACAAGTTGTAAGCCACAGAATCCAAGCCTACTCTCACAGCACTTTTGACTACAAGGAACAGCTGAAAATGCAAGCTTCCCACTAAACATGCAGACAACCCGAAACTAAAATGTTCATAAAGAAACCATTTATTTAAATTCAGGTGTTGATTTAGAAGCTCAGATGACAACTGTTTGAATGTAACATGTGTAACTTCGTAACTGCATAGTATAAGCAAAACCATTCAATTAACTAGACTGTTCCCGACTTCCAGCTATCTTCCATGTGACAATGGACCCACTGAACTCTATTCTACTGCCAAAACACTTTTTCTTTCCTCTTGACAATTTCTGGAAGAAGCCTGTATACTTTCAGTATACTTTAAAAAAAAGAAAAAAAAAAGAAAAAAGAAAGGAGATTTAGTACAGCAGACACTTGCTTACTTTGATTCAAAACAAAAATTCATTTGATTATATTAATTTCATTTTCCATTTGAGAGAGAAAATAAGTAAGAAATAATTTTTTTAAAATTAATTACCTGAAGCTGCTGGGAAAACTAAATTACAAAATCCATCAAAATGCTGCATTTGATTGTCAGAATTATGTTTATGGCTACAGAATGTAGTTGAACTTTAAGGCGGAATATACAGGACAATATAAATATTAAACTTATATTCAAAAAATAGGTCAAAAAGTGTTTGGCAAGTATATCCTGACAATGGAATAATGTGGATTCATGTCAGCTGTTATAACTAATACAAAAATACAGTAAATACTGCTGAAGGCTGTAAAATGCACAATATAATCCTGTATCTTTCCTACCAGTTAACTAACTTAAGTCAAAATATAATTCATATATTGGGGTGGAAGGTGGGGGGAAAGAGAAGGCAGTGAAATTCACACATATCAGTGCCTTTGTTGACTTTTTGTTGTTGGGTTTGTTTTTTTTTTTAACTAGGACATCTTAAGATTTAAAAAAAAAAATTAGAAACTTTTAAGTTTCCTTTGTTTAGAAAGCAGGAAGGCTTAAACCCCTAATCTGGAAAAAGAAAATACTACTAAGCTGTATACTAGTAAAAACCAGAGATCACTAGGGAGCTCTCTTTCTTAAAGAATCCTTTTAAAAAGAAGATAAAAGAGCAAACAATTAAAAACCTCAAAAATTAGTTACCAAACATCCCTCATAAAGAGCTGATGCATAAGACCAGAAGTCTGGAGCTCTCCCATTTCATCTCCTCAGGCATCCGTACAATAAAAAAGACTAGCAGCACTGCATACATATTCATAACAATCTTCTTGCTTTGTATTAGGCAACTTCATTCGAATTCATTACACTGAAATCAAAGCCAAATTTCCAGATTTTACGCTCATTTAGAGTATAAAAAAAAAGTCTTTAGCAGGCATTATAAGCAGTTCACAGATACTATGCTGATGAGGATTATGAAATAATTCAGATTCGTCACCATAGATTATATCACATACAAACATGGATGAAGATGTAAATGGCCAAAACCTCTCCACTGACCTTGCTAGCATTTTCTCAGGTCACCCTGCCTCCCCCCAAAAACCTGTCATATCCTGGGATTGTGCCTAAGCCCAGACACAAAAAACGAGGACATCAGTATCCAGCTATCATCTTGGAAAAACTGTTCATTCATTAAATCAGTTGTCTGATTTGTTTACTTCTATACCTGACACCTTAAACAACCTTTGTAAATACTGTGACACCAGTACCAAAATTTTGACAGTTGCGTGGGAGCTGTATTTGAACATCTTTCGAGCAATGTGGTACTCACAGTCATGGATCTAAGCCACCCTTTTGATGCTCCAGCTAAGAGAGACAAAACTCATGCTGCAACACTGGGTCTGTGCAGCTCCTGCCTACTGTCAGACATCCCTTCAAACTGGAAGGGAAGGCAGCTGGAGGGCCAACCACAAGCTCAACTCCAAAATCCAACAGAGTCAGGTTTCTGACAAGTCCTTGAAACTGTGCACAGCAGTAGAGCTGAGGGATGCTCTGCATCAGTTAACTACCGATGGTGTGCGGAGGGGAGAGAGAGGCAGGTACGTGGAGAAACTGTCTCAGCAGGGTGCTGTTGATGACGATATGCTGTTGGGCTACCAGAGTTTACACTAATGCACTATAGGTCACTCCTGCAGAGTCCAGTCAAAGCATTTCCCTTTCCATTCCTTTTCAGTACCTAGATGCAGCCAGTTTGTGAACTGAGGTGCCAGTAATAAGCAGGTAACGCTACTTATGGCATGTCCATGGTATGTCCACCTACTAAACAGTATGTGTTAATAAAAAAAGACATATACTGAGCTCTCATAGTAGTTAAGGAAGGGAGGTTCTCATGGTGGTTAAGGAAGGGAGGGGAGAGGAAAAAAAAAGCATTAGGTTAGTGAATGTAAGTTTAAAAAAAAAATAAAAATGCCAAAACTCATTATTTAAGATCTTGTGATTTTCAGGCTAATATTGCAATGGTTAAAACACTTGGTTTTGAAGCTACTGATGCTGAAAAATCATTGACTTTGCATGCAATAAGTGGCAAACCACAAATTATACAATGTATTAGCGATGAGATAGCTTAACATCACAGATTAGAATGGTAGGTTCCCTGGGTTCAGAGTTTTCTTTTTATTTAATATTCTTTCCATGCTTGCACAGCCAAAGAGCTTGTTGAAAACTGCTTTAATAAAATTACTCAAATACAGATCCATCCTGTACTACACATCCCTGAAAACAGAAATTAATAATGTAAACACTGGCAGAAACTGAACTATCATAAACAGCAGTGTAATTACTCTGTGTAGGTAGCAGAAATGCTTTTATTGACGTGCATGCTGCAGATCCACATAATAGCTATTATCACCTTAAGATACACATTTCACCACTTCCTTTGCTGTTTGCCCTCCACTGCTTTCCCCGTCTTTCCTCCTTACCCCCTCAAAAGACAAAACCCACAGCAAAACCAACCAACAAGACCAAGCAAATAGACTTGGCACAGCACTCCAGCCATAGATCTGTAGTCCATTTGCAAGGATGTATTTATCCATCAAAAAGCAGATCCAAACCAGAGACACTCAATTTACATGACCAACTCAGAGCTCAGATAAACTAAATATCCAGATGTCAGGCAAAGGAGCCATGTGCCTTGAAAAACAGCCCAAATTGGATTTAAAAGACGAAACAGAGAGATTTAATTATTGAAATGTGGACATGGATCTAATTGGCTGCAGACGGAGAAGAGAGCAAATGCTACAAAAAGTTGTTCACAAAAATTAAGCTCTCTGCACAAAGTTTCATTTCTCCAGTGCTGAATCCTGCAGTTGCGAGACATCTTTGCTTTTGTTCACCGCACTCTAGTTGCTCCTCTCAAAGCAAACATTAACTTCTCAGAGAAAGAAACCATTAGAAACACATGCTGTGGGCCTGAGCTAAAGCCTGCATGCTATTTCAACTTGGTCTCATGCTGAAATTCGGCAAGAAAGAGGCTGGAGTCCAGAGCTTACTCTAATCAGGTAAACGAAGCACCTATGCTAAGCATTTCTTTTGATACTCCATGGAAACTCTTTTTTCACTGTCCACTTTTTTTTTTTTTAAGTTTCAGAAATGACACTGAAAACTGCCTTTATATCTTATCAAGGTAAATCAATCATCAATGCACCAAGCTTAATTTTAAAAAAATCAGAAAATTTTAGGTTGAGTTTCTCTTCCATGTTAAGCTCATTCCTCTTCTCCAAAGATGACTGATGAATCATCATTCTCAAATTCCAAATTCCATGAAATATGCAATAAAACTTGTAGAATTACTCCATTGACTACCTGAGGTTCATTTTAAACTTTGTTTTTATAAAATGCACCTTCCAGATTTACAGAAATAGAGCAGAGAAAAAAAACTTACCTCCTGTAAATTTACAGGAGAAACAAGAAAACAAGATTATAATTTTATCCTGCGTGACAATGTACAACTACAAGTCTGTAGTCATGGAACCCTGCAAATAGGTCTACTGTTGCTGATCTCTCTGCAAGCCTGAGGTTTTAAATGACCTTCTCTTTTGACATTACCAGTACAAAGCTGTACTATATGATATACATTTATGACTTGCACTTGATTGAAAATGGAGAGATGAAGAGGCAAAAAAACCTACTGAACTGCCAGACTGCAGTATACCAGTGGCCTTTCTTCTGGTAATAAGCCAAAAGAAGATTTACAGAAGTCTGCCCAGTTAAATCCATCCCACAGTAATTATGCTGTCTGATCTTCCACCCATTTCTTGAAGGAAACATGTTCATTCAATTGGGAGTCTTTGAATTCAAATCTTCCTGAGGTCACAGGATCTACACTGACCCTAACAGGGCAAGGATTTTACTGCTGATCCTCTGGAATACAGTATTTGATATATTTTACTGCACTAAAAACCTCTAAACTGCAGTATAATTACTAGACAGATAAAATACAGTAGCAGACATTTGTTTTCAGAAAAATGATAACCAATAGAAGCTATGCTAGCTGCATATATATTTTTTAATATTACTCAGCTGAGTTAAAGCAGACCCTAATGCTCTGATCACCCTTGGTTTTCCCCAGGCCAAGGGATGCGGGCACAGAATTCAGAGTGGAGCCAAGGGTGCAGAGGGAATTAAAACATTATGTCACCCATATACACACAGAAAAGTCAAAATCAGCTTCAATTTCCTAGAGCCAATGGTAAAGAAAAGGGAAAGATGCTCCCCAAGAATTCATCTTTCCTAGTTTTTAATCTCTTCATCGTTCCATGTTAGGATCTTGTTTGTTCATTTTTAAACTGATATTTCATCTGAAAAAGTACTAGAGAATTTGGCATAGCACAGTTAGTACAATATTTTTTCCTAAGACTAATACTAAAAACTAACACCAACAGGTTTTGGCTAACTTGGTGGTATTCCCAACAGGTGAAGCACATGGAAAAGAAAGGTTAATTACAAATAGGATTTTGAGAATTCATCAAAATCCATACAGATCAAAAATCTCACTGACAAGTCACTGGTTATAGTCAAGATTAAGACTTTTATGGCAGATCACGATAGGAAAAAACATCAGGCTAGTAGCTCAGCTTTCAAACCTATTCTCTTTACCCTAAACCTAACTCTTCTTCTTCAGTATCACTTATTTCTATTTTGCATTTTTCTGTTTTCTCCAAAACTAGGCTATTACATTGCCAACTGGCCAACAGCTCATTCACAGACACTGATACTGATTTCTTTTTAAGCAGCCACCTTCTGAGAATGAAAATAATTTTTTTTCCCTTGTCTCAGACGTGGTGAAAAATGTTCACTTGGAATAACTAAATAAAACTTTCAGTCAAGATAAAAAGTACTTAGTAATGAAGCTGTAAAGGGCGAAGAGAATGAGAAAAGCTTCAGCAACCAGTACAGCAACCAGACCCTTTTCTCCATCAAAGAACTGTATTAACTGTTCCCAGTCAGGGTTGGGTTTTTTTTTGTCATTGTATAAAAAAACCAAACAAACCAAGGAACTGGGGCAAAATAGGGCCCAAGCTTTATTCACTACCTTTGCTTTATTTGCTCTCCTATCTGCTGGTGGCAATTAGCTCTCCATCACAGAAGAAAGTGGACTTGTCCTGATCCTCAGGAGAATGCAAATTTCTTCCTCCCAGCAAAGGCCTGCCATATTCTATAGCAACATTCTGCAATACAAATAAGGCACATAAATGACCATTTGTAAACATTAGTTACTAAATCTTTCAGTTTTTTTTCTAAAAAAAAAAAAAAAAAAAAAAAGCTTTCATTTTTTTGGCTTTATACAACATCACTAAACTGCCTCACCTAACACAAAGACTTCATCTACTAGCTTTTAACACACCCAGAGATACACGGGAGAATAAATCTGGAGACTGAAAAATTAGGTGTAGTTTACTCCACGGTTTCTAAGCCTCAGGGTTAGAAATCCCACCAGTATTAGGACCAATCAAGTCAGCTCTCAGTCCTCCTCTTGCTACAATGCATAAGAAGAGTACTTCGTACCTGCAGTATTACCCCTTTTCCTGACAGTGGTGTCTAGTTTGACACTGCCATCACACCTCTGCCAAGCAATACCAAGAGTCAGCTCTGGCCTGTTGGTTTTCTGGTTGCGAAGCAGCCAGTGAGGGAGTCGGGATATATTTTAAGCCTACCTTATGTATCTATCCCATAACACGTTTACTAGACTGTGATAAGATGCAGGCAATCACTTCTGTTAGGAATTTCAGCTCAACACTAAAAATTTTATGGAACTACTTCACCTCAAGAACTGGGTTCAATGAGAAACTGAGCCCATTTCCCAGCTCACACACTGCTCTTATACCTACCCTGTATAAACAAAAATCACCATAAACAGTTCTTCCTTAAATATAGTAAGTTAAGCTTTGATCCTAAATAAAGAGGCATATGCCTCAATTCACATACTGTAATTTGCTCCACTAACAGTGATTAATACAATTCATAGCAGAAAAAAGAAGCACCTACATGTATCTTTTGCAGTGTTATGGCATGAATGTTTTAAAACTCCACAAAAATAAGTAAAAAGAGTATATAGTAGGTAGGCAAAAGCCAGCTGGTCATAGCAGACACTTTTTAGATCTAATGCCTAACAAAAGAGACAAAAATTAAACAGGAAAAAAAAAAACAACCAGAAACCATGAAAATATTTTTAACATGCACATTCGAAGTACTGACTAAATGAGAAATTTTGAAGGTAAAATAGTCAAAATCATGAGCAACACTTAAAGTTATCCAATTATTTTAGAAATATTTACTCTAATAAAATTAACAATGAATACATGTGGTTACATAATTGAATTACGGTGAAATTAAGTTCCTTTGAAGAAAGACAGATAAGTAAAACTATTGTTTTCTAAAATTGGTTTTCTTATTGGAAAATGAATTCATTATAAGACACAACCATATCTAAGCAATAAAGCAATGTAGTTATTTATATAGTTGCAGTGTTTTTATTCATGGAAGGAAAGTATTTAAGGCATTAGCAGTTATCACTAATAAACTCAAACCTGATTATTCTATTAGGAATGGCTGAATCAAAGCAGACAAAAAAGCAGAACTATATATATGCATGATTTAAGAATGTCTTGCTATTAAAGCACAGCTTTTAAATAAGCTACTACTACTCGAGAAAATGAGCAAGTTTGTCACTGTTTGGAACCTTGTCCTGGTACCTGATGTTAGCAAGCAAGCTTCTTAACAGCCCTGTCTTTCAATACTGGCATAATCAAATCACTGAATTTTGACATTAATGTGTCATGCCTTGAACTCTGCATTGGAGGCACCATGGAGGAATACACCACCAATCTCTAACCCTTGCATTTCTCAAGGCCATAGCTGCTGAAATTATACCGAAATTGGTATATATGGAAAAATTGCAGCAAGTTGTACACTATTTTATATACACCACTAAAAAGTTAAGATTCCCATCAGTCAGTGTTACGGTCTTTAATTTAACACCTGACAGTTTACTAGTTTCACACATTAAACTTAGCATTGCCTCACTTTATAATGCCGCCATTGAAACTGAACAGTTTAACTCCTTACCTAATTATTATTACCAAATTATACTTGGTATGGACAATCGCACAGCACCATTAATTATCTGATAATGCAGAAAGTAAAGATTTTAATGGAAACCACTACATCTGAACTGCTTTAGCCTCCTCCTTTGTCTCTTGCCCAGCAATAAATGCAGCATTTTCTGGACTACACACCCATGTAACCTTCATCCTCTTTCAAACAAATGTAAGCTTAAAGTTGACATTTCTGAAATGCTTTTTATATACCACTTGGCACCTATCAGTGAAACAAACCCCACATTTGCATATTTACTTTTCATGAAAGCAGCAGCTGAGGTACAGCCCAGAATCTACCAACAGAGAGTGGTGAAAATTTACAGAGCACTCGGCTCCCTTGTGCAGCTGCTACTATGGGTTGAGTTGCTCGAAGCTAGGGATGCTTTCGGTTTTAAAAATAAGGTCACATCTCATGCAAAGAAGGCCCTTTGCATATTGTGAGCGTGACAGACCAAATACTGCCAAGACATCAGACTCTTTTAGTTATCTTTGTGCCTCAGGTAAGTAAAAAGATCTTGGACTCTCCACAATATAACTGTGCCTTGAGATCCTTACTATTTTTCAGCTTTATATAAAAATTTAAGTTTAAACAAATAAATGCTTTGGAAGATTCATCATTTCCATTTTAAATACCTTGAAGGGTTTTGCTTTGGAAGAAATTAAGGTACTGATTAAGCAGCTATTTATTCCATTTCCTTTTTTTGGAGCCAGTTACAGGGGTCTTAAGTGTCCTTTAAAATGGATACATATGGCCATGAAAATAACCACTAACGCAATTGTGGCTTTCAGAGAATTTTCTACAAGCATTATTTACCATTTGTTTTAATCATCAGCGGCAGCGTTAGCATCTGCACCAGAGCAATCCTAATCAGAAAATGCAGCACTTAATTCTATCAGTATTCAGAATTCTCTCCCCTAAAAGCTCTTCAGTGTTTAGGTATCTTGGCACTGTAATTTAGTGTTCAACTGGCTGTAATTAATCAAGTCACGATGTAATAAAAACACACGGATGTTTCCATTCAAAATGTTCAAACAGTAAGTATATACTTAGCCAAGAAATCAAAATCTGCCTAGAAATGTTTACAGACCCCACTTAACTTATTGACATTTTAAAATGCCACATGTCCTGCAAATTTACACATTGGTGCAGGCAATAAGTTTTCTTGCGCATAAAAGACCATCAAGCCGTGCTGCTCTGACAACTGAGTGAGACCTGCAGTGACAAGAGCGACCCCACAAAATTGCACTTTCTCTTTTAGAAAACATAGTTAACTCAATGGGGTGTTAGTTTATCACCCCACATTTTTATGGTTTCGCCCAGTCCTCCACAAATAGCCCAAGCAAGGGGCTGCCACCCTCCCTTAGCCGACAGGCACCCGCACCAACCAACACTGCAGTAGCAGGGTAGCTATTAAGAGAGCACATCTGCTAACTAAAATGAACCTTATTCACATCTTTGGCTTAAAATATAGGTACGTACTTTCACACTACCTAACTTTAAGCTCCTAACTGAAGTGGCTGAACATCAATTAGAAACAGAGAACCCTATAGAGCAATCCAGAACCACCAAAATGCTGAACCAGCTTCTGAAAGCATCTCTCTTCAGAGCCCAGCACAACTAAGACTTTAATTTAGGGACCATAGTTCATTACGTAAAATTAAGTTACAAAAAGTAGTGATTCAAACCACTTACAATTAATTTCCTAAACCAACCAAGGGCAGCTCTGTGCTGAATCATTTTGCCAGTGTCCTGGTTTCAGCTGGGGTAGAGTTAATTTTTTTTTTTTTTTTTCCCTAGTAGCTGGCATAGTGCTGTGTTTTGGATTTAGGATGAGAATAACATTTGCAACACACTGATGTTTTAGGTGTTGCTAAGTCCTGCTAACACTAGCCAAGGGCTTTTCAGCTTTTCATGCCCTGACAGAGAGAAGCTGGGAGGGGGCACAGCCAGGACAGCTGACCCCAACTGGCCCAAGGGCTATTCCATACCATATGACGTCATGCTCAGTATAGAAACTGGGGGGCGTCGGCTGGGCGGCAGTGACTGCTGCTTGGGGACGGGCTGGGCATCAGTTGGCTGGTGGTGAGCAACTGCGTTGTGCATCACTTGTTTTCCATATTCTTTTATCGTTATGATTACTATTTTCTCTTCCTTTCTGTCCTATTAAACTGCCTTTATCTCAAACCACAAATTTTACTTTTTTTTTTTCCCCAGTTCTCTCCCCCATCCCACTGCAGGGACGGGGGGAGTGAGCAAATGGCTGTGTGGTGTTGAGCTGCCAGCTGGAGTTAAACCACAACAGCCAGTATGACAATACCAGCTTGTTTGTTTGTTTGTTTGTTTGTTTAATTCTGACTATGTAATCACAGCCATTAAATATTTTTATCATCTGCAACACCGTAGCCAGCAGAGTGCATATGCTTCCTCTCTCCAGCAACATAACCTGAACACACATAAGTCCATGGGACCTGATGTCCCAGAGTCCTGAGGGAATTGGCCGATGTAGTCGCCAAGCCCCTCTCCATGATATTTGAAAAGTCATGGCAGTCAGGTGAAGTCCCTGGTGACTGGAAAAAGGGAAACATTGTGCCCATTTTCAAAAAGGGTAGAAGGGAAGACCCTGGGAACTACCGACCTGTCAGCCTCACCTCTGTGCCTGGGAAGATCATGGAACAGATCCTCCTAGAAGCTATGCTAAGGCACATGGAGGCCAGGGAG
>NW_009258754.1:2963011-2970811 GCF_000687185.1 Egretta garzetta | reverse complement strand
CCTCACCTGGAGTACTGCGTCCAGCTCTGGAGCCCTCAGCACAAGAAGGACATGGAAGTGTTGGAGCGGGTCCAGAGGAGGGCCACAAAAATGATCCGAGGGCTGGAGCACCTCTCCTATGAGGACAGGCTGAGGGAGTTGGGCTTGTTCAGCCTGGAGAAGAGAAGGCTGCGGGGAGACCTGATTACGGCCTTTCAGTACCTAAAGGGGGCCTATAGGAAAGATGGGGAAAATCTTTTTAGTAGGGCCAGCTGTGTCAGGACAAGGGGTAATGGTTTTAAACTAAACCAGGGTAGGTTTAGACTGGATATAAGGAAGAAATTCTTTACAATGAGGGTGGTAAAACACTGGAACAGGGTGCCCAGAGAGGTAGTGGAGGCCCCATCCCTGGAAACATTCAAGGCCGGGTTGGATGGGGCTCTGAGCAACCTGATCTAGCTAGTGGTGTCCCTGCTCCCTGCAGGGGGGTTGGACTAGATGACCTCTAGGGGTCCCTTCCAACCCAAAACATTCTATGATTCTATGATTCTAACATAAGCTCCATTGGCAAAAGGCAGAGTTTCGATAATGTAATTACCACTATATCCAATGCTTCTGCATGCACAGACAAGATAGTCAGGGTTGAAAATTCTCCCTCCTTTGACCACTACAGCTCTGCAAGAAAAAGTCCTGTAGCAACAAATTCACATTCAGTATCTAAAAAATTAAATCCTTCTTTCTGTTACTGGCAGTTTGTTTCTGACAGGAAGGTTGACAGATCTTGGTCTATTATGTTTAACTTTTACAGTTACCTTACATATGGCTGGGAGGAAGAGACAAATGGAAGATTTCTAGCCCCCACAGGCAACATATTCATGTTTTATGTGCTTTGTGAGCCTTTGTTATAATTTGTCCATATTCTAACCTCCATATGGCTTGACACCAGTGCATAGTTATTCCCAATTTAATGTCTTCTATAACTTTTACTAGCGTGCCATTTTCTCTTTCCAGGTAAGTCACAAGACAGTTTATCAGTCCAGACCTAACAGTCATCCCTGAGGTATCATTCCTACCTCCCTACAGTTCAGTACTTTTCTTGCTATCATTACTCTTCTTTTTCCTGGCCAAACTACTGGTACAGTCAATTAGCAGCAACACAGCCAATGCTACCCTGAAGGGTATGAGCAAACGGCTCTTAGAAGGAATGCAGACCTCCAAAGAGAGTAATCACCCAGGTCTCAAAGTACTTCTTCAATGTCTGTAGCCCTGATGTCTCACTTTCCTAGCCCAGTTCTGACTAGAGTTTTACACTGACTTCAGAGTAAATCCAGGGTAAAGAAATGATGAAATAAGCCCTTGGTGGAGTAAGCAGAAAATAACACAGATACAACAAAAAAGCATTTTCATTAGGATATACAACACAAATCTTTCTCTATGACAAAACCCCACTAGTTCAGCTGTTCCAGTTATGCCAAACACATTCATACAACTCAGTAAATCATACTGTAAATGTAAAGCAACAGTGATAGTTTTCCGCTAGAAGTACAAGCATATGCATCATCATGCTCTTCCTAAAAGAGGGGAAGTCTGATGTAAGGTGACACTACACACATCTAGAAGGAAAAAAAGAAAAAAGGTAATTAAATTTTTGGCCATTGGCCCAGTTAGTATTTACTCCAGGGAGGAAAAAAAAAAAAATGGTGCATGAGATTACACCTGGCCTGAAAAGCAGAAACATCTGCTGAGCTCATAAATTATTGGATTAGTTATGCCCCAGGAAGCCAGCCTGGTATACATACCCTCTACAGACCAGTTTAACTGTGCACAGTAAGAAACAGAAAAAGTTGAGCTGAATTAATTTCCCATTAGAAACAAGGGCGGGAGGGGAGGGCAGGGAAGAAAAACATGCTTAAATGCTGAGTGCTGGTTTCTTCCTCTAACTACAGCATAGCTTGCATTTGACACCACACTTCTCTGAAATAGTTAAAAGGACAAGCTGTAAGGACAGCTTGCAGAGATAGTTCAAACAGTTCATCCATTTTGCGTTTGTTTTAACTAAACTGGCTGACACACTACTAATCATTTTCCCAAAATTTCATTAAGCCAATCTAAGGAAAAAAACACCAACCAACCAACAAAGCCCAACCACCCCAAGTCACTGAATTCTTGCTCTGAACTGTACTGTAATTGGGACTGCTTAACCAGGCCTTTTATATTTTTGCAGCCAAATTTGAAAAAATATACTTGGGAATTAAAGAGTCAAACCTTACACCAGAACTTGGTAATGCAGCTCCTTGCTGTGCCCTCTCCTACCCTACCCAGTCTGAACACATGCAAAGCTCTGAGGAAAAAAAGAAACCCCACCAAACAAAAAGGTGGCTATGCAGTCCCAGCCCCAGTGCCCCAGAAAAGGGGAGTCCAGACAGCACTGACGTGTGTGATGTGACTGATCTTGCCTCTACGTCCGCACAACATGGCAGGTTCCTTTCACTTCCCGCCATCACGCTCATGGGATTTGGGAATCAGAACCTGGAACAGAGACTCTGGAAGTTGCAAATGCCTGATGTCATGAAGGTCGCCAGACAGAGCTATCAAGTGATTTGCTGCCACTGCTCCTAATGCATCACAGCATGGGAATTTGGTCCTGTACTGAGGCACTGAGCACACTGGGGCTTGCCCCCGAGTACCTCAGGATAAGCACAGAGCTGAGGGTGCGCATCTATGCGGACATGAAGAGCAACTACCTTTACTTGAACAGATTTTGGTTTGTCCTTACCAGAGTGCAGTGCTCACCATTTACACATACCTTCAAGGATTTATTCTCCCTCATCACACTGAGCTTCCCTACTCTTGTTGCACTACGGCTCTTTCCTAAACCCCTTTGCTCCATTCCAAAGACAGCCAAGGCTCATCTTCTCCAGTACTGTAAAATACTAATGTACTTTTTTAATTTTTCAGGAATCTGAATACATTCTGGTTTCATCTATGAATGGAATGCCAAAACTAACTCCTAGCAGTGGCTTGGAGAAGAAGGGAGGGTCTAAAGCGTCTCTGTTCAGTTTTCTTGAAATATTAAGTAGTCTCACAGAATTTTCCTCTCTCTCACGTGACTGTATTTTTTCAAACTGTGTGGTAGATAACAGTGGTAAGTACACTAAAGGCATTTCAGATGGGCAAATATTTTTTTGTTTGCCATGCTGTATTTGAAGATGAAACTGGCACAGCATTTTGGTTTGAAATGTTGCTGCTTAATTACATTTAACTCTAAAAAGTGCAAGATTTAAGTAATTTTCTCTGGCAAACTCAGTTAAATTTCCTGACAGACTTAGAGCTGGATGTCATAGGCCAGCCTTTTCAATCCAACAGGGCTATCCTGGTTTCCTTCTTTTGCAGGTTAGTTAGGAAAGAAGCCATCTTTAATTGATGTCTCATCTATTAACGTTTAAACAGATTGGCATTGCTACCTAGCTTATTTTGAAGAGTGACATTTCCAGACAAATAGTAATAATTAAAAATTCTATATTCATCACCCTAATTAACAGAACTAAAGGAAAATCAGATTTTAATTGAGCCTTTGAAAAGTGAGACAGGAGAAGTCATGGACCAAACGCCTATAGGTATTAACTTCTTCACCTACACTTTCTGGGTGAAAACCACATCATGTCATTATGTAAGCAACCGTTGGACTGCTTCCAAGGTCATATCCTTCACAGCTGTGAACAGGCAAAGAGCAATATAAAAAAAACACAAAAAAACCCCACATGGCAAAGCAGAATTTGATTTGCATCAACCAAGGTACAGAAAGACCGTATCTTGAGGCTTGCCAGTAATAATTACAAATCAGTTCGTAGACAGCAAGTATGATGAAAGTCATTCCAGTTAAATGCTCGTGAACACTGAGCATTTGCAAAGAAAAGATACCTTCAGAAAGTCGTAACACTGACAGTTATTTATTCTCTGTATAGGGAGCTGGTGCCGTTTTTCTTACGTGGTTGGAATTAATGCAGGCAAACAATAGTACAAAGAGAACTTCAGATGTTTATGCTTTTTAGAACATTTTAAGTTCCTTCCCCTAACTTGCAATATGATTTTTTAGTATTTTTTTTTTATAATAAGCCATTCATAGCCCATCCTAGAGGATAAACATTTCACTATGAATTCCTCCTGAACTATAAAGGTCATAAAGGAGGATTCAGTACACTGAAAAGCATCAGTTCTAATGCTACAGTCATAATGCTGCCTTCCAGCTTCAGGCCCACTGGTATCATACAGAGAAGGTAAATCTTGTCTAACTGTAATTCTTTCTACTCCAGCATGCAGGAGAAATCAAATCATTTGTCTCTTGCACTCATACTGTATTCTTTGTTTAAAGGTCATCTATAAATTTTGAAGTTTCAAAACCAGTAGGTGTTTCTAAATAAAGTATTTCTAAATAAAGTTCTACTTGAGAATAAAGAAGTACTTCAAATATTTTCTAGAGTATGACTCTAAGTTGTCAGTCAATTTCCAGTTCAGCTGAGGTACACAATCTGTTGCAAATGCACTGGATTTTTCTCTTGCAAACATTCAAATCAGCACACTGAGGCTTTGCTTTTGTTTCTTGCAAATACTTGGTGTCTGCCAGCTAAACCTACGACCAACATTTTTACAGTTTCATGACTGAATTTGTGGCAGGAGCGTTAAAAGAACAAAACCTCGACTGTTTCTGTTACAAGTAGGAGCAGTTTCCACCTTACACCTTTGATCACACCTGAGCTAATTATACTGCTCTTTGCTACAGAGAATCAAATGTTTTGTGGACTGCTAAGTGTGCAAACAGAAAACAAGCAAGTTCTGGACAACACATCTATCCTGGAACAGCAGTTTCTCTCTGGTGAAGGTCCTCGTGACTCATGATGGCAGGAACAACGGAGCAGAACTCTTGAGTCTAGAGAAAGGTTTCCTTTCATGGAGGCAACTCTATATCATGTCACCGCGATCTGATGTCTAAAAATGACTGTGTTTCTGATAGCCCCAGAGGACAAGGGAAAACACACAGCCAGTTACAGAATTCCCCTCCAAAAATCCTCACAAGCCTAAGTTAGCCTAGCTTTGAGGAATTGTCTCCATTTCTGCAGATGTGATTTTTTTGCCCACAATTATTTGCAAGTGTAAATTATGGGCCCAATCCAATACTTACTGAAGTCAACAGAAAAAGGTCCTATTGATTTCATCGATGTTGAGATAAAGCCTACATATCAAAGTGCAGCTGAAAGAAAAAGAAAAAAATCCTGCATAAGCGCTGTTTAGAGCTGCAAATAATTGCAGATCCCCTCAAATTCCAAGTCCTCAAAATAAGAGGTGAAATTGAGTTACAATTAAAAGTGAGCATCAATAGCTGTCAGCCCAGTGGGCTGACAGCACTTTGGTTCTGTTGCGGAAGAAACTGATTTTGAATTACTTACTCACATAATTATTTAAAATCATTTTGCAATCCACCCTGTGTTTTTATGACCACATATAAGTAAATTCAACAAAAGGAGAAAAGGGAAGAGAAGATGGGTATTTCATGCCTTAATCATGTGTGTAGTGGATGCCTTCGTAAATCTTCACAGGGCACAGAAAGAAAAACAGAAGATTTGATGGACGAGTCTACAAAACAGAATACTTACTTTTATAACATTCGTTAACAAACACATAATTTTATAAAGCCAGATAGGCCCATTAGATAGGTAGTCCTTCCACACCCAACCGAGTACACACCTCCTCAAGCTCCCCCCGCAAGTGATTGGGATAACCTCAAACTCCCAACGAAGTTTTTAAAACTGACAAAAAGAGGCCCACAAGAGAGAAACAAGCCTGGCCCTGCAGAAGGTATCACTTGTGCCCTAAAAAAGGAAAGACCAAAATCAGCAGTTTTTTTCTAAAAACTCTGAGCAAGGTCCCCTCACCTCCCAGTCTTCAAAGTTAACAGCCAACAGATTAACAGGAATGACACAATACAAAGAAGCAAGGAGCACACAGAATATAATTTTGGGGAAAAGTGGTTGAACAAAGGAACACTTAAAAATGAAAGTAATCTAAGGCAGATAACCAAGGAGAAGGAACTCATACGACATACTCAACATATTTTCTGCCCCAACACACACACATAACTCACCAAGAGTATTGCTCTCTTACTATCACCACATTCACAGCAAAGCATTAACAGCACATCTGTTTCATTAAAAATAAATGATCAAATATAGGGATTATAAAACTTTATACTTCCATGAAAATAACTATTGTTTTTAAAATGCACTTCAAGGTAACAGGAACTCACCATATGCACTGCTTTCCTTTCTACCACAGGGAGAATATATGTATATGGAACTAAAAATTTGCTAGATTAACAATCTTAAGCAGAGATAGCTTTAGTTTCACATACATACTAATTTCCAATAAACACACACTCGTTTTGCTAAGGACATTATTGTTTATCCAATAAAATAATACAAGTTTGATATTTATTCTAAAACCAAATAATGACGTGTTTTTCCAGCATGAGGCCACAGACAGCTCAGAATTATTATGTATTGAATGCCCTAACTTCTGTGAATGAACTTAACTGAATGAACTGCATGAACTAAGCATGAACTTACACAGCAGTCTTACCAGAGTCAGCAGACTGGATTACTTATCTCTTTCAGACTACTTAAAGGAACCAGGCTCGCCAGCAACCATAGGAACGTCTAGCACCTGAGGCTCAGTCGGTTCATGAGGAATGTTCAGTTTAAGATGCTTATCAGAAGGCAGGAAGAGAAGGAAGCTAGTGAGGAACAAAAGAACATGACCAAAAAATACAGACCCCCTTCTCTTCCCCTTCTGCTGCAAAAACCCCACAGTCCACTGAACTCTGGTAACTCTGAATGCATCCATGATCAGACCCTAGATAGCTCTCACACAAAGGCAGGCATAAAGATGTCAGAGTTCACATTTTATTTATTTTTCTAGGTATGTACAAATTATTTTAGGGTTCACAGTTGGGGAAATTAATTCTGGTTTTACAACTCTGTGCTAAAACCTTTTTGAAGGTTATACAAGCACATTCAGAAGTCTGCATTCCAGATGTTCCAGGTTCCTAAGCACCATTTTCACAAACGACTTTGGTACTTTATCCCCAAGTCCCCCTGATTTTCAGAAGCCTTTTAAGGTGTTTTTGGAAACGTTTCAAATTAACCACAGATACTCATTGTTGCAATTACTGCCTCTTCACTTCTCCTCCTTGTTCAAAAGAATACATCGAACAAGGAGGACTTGGCTCTTAGACTGGCTTGTGAGATCAATACTACAAGATTTGGACAGAAAGATTTTAAAATATATTCATTTGCAAATTAGCTGTACCGCAATTTCCTTTGGAGTAGCATTAAAACATTTGTTTCAGTGTAGTTTGTTGCCAATTTAGATTATTTGAGAGGAAAAAATGACATCAGTAAACAATCACTCAAGATACAAGAAAGTGTGATTAAACATCTTATTTCCCCACCTGAAGTGACACAATATTCTATTCTGACATACAGTGAACACAATTTTAAAGAAGTGGGGATAAGACATCTTTGATACAGATCAAACTGTTCTCTAAAACCAAGTGGGTTTGTGCAGCAATAAGAGGAGGTCAGGAACTCTGTTGAGAGCAGGTGCTAACATGTCCCTCTCTTCCACTCCACTGACAAGAGCGTATTCTTTGGCCTTTGGCACTGACAACCTGTAATTGAGCTGACAAGCGGAGAAAAGAAGTCAGGTAAAACTAATGGCTCTATTTAACAGCAGGCTAAAGTAGCAGTTGCATCAGAAGCTGGGCAC
>NW_009258754.1:2955431-2962973 GCF_000687185.1 Egretta garzetta | reverse complement strand
TCTTTCCAGAAAAAAATTAAAGACAATTACTTATTCTTAAACATGAGAATTAATCTTACCAAAAATCATTTTAATGAGCAGTAGTAAGAAACAGAGTCAAAACCAGGGCAGGATACTGAGTATGTTCAGAGTATTTAAAGTAGCAAATGTTTCTCGTGATGAAAATATCTGTAAAAGAAATTAGACAGTAATGTAGTTTTCCAACTCTCATCCTTGGTCACCAGCAGAGATGCCACAGGATGCTGGCAGGACATTCTCACCTTTATGAAATAATCTTTTCAGTCAAAACCATACATATCTGCTATCCTAAAGTATTATGCTATCTGATTATGTCAAATAATTACATTCCAATGTTAATCAGCAGACATCAAGCTGCAAAGCCTGCAACAAAATGTTTTATTCCTCGCCACAAACTATATCCTATCTGCAGAAGAACCATGAATATTTCATGATGTACAGCCTTCAGAAGTGAATGTTTTATTTTCATTAACTTTTTCCATATTCTGGTTTCCAAAGATCTTTTAAATCTGAACACTCAGATATTTCTGGAGTGAATAAATGCATTGCAATCATCTAAATGCATCAGGAGGTAATTTGTTTGAACCCCAAAACCTTCATATATTTTGATCTGTGAATATTATCTCATAATTCTTACATCTCTTGCACTAAACAGACAAGACTTTAGTAGCTTTATTCACATAGACTAATAACTTGGTGCACAAATAACTTATTGTGCAGGAAGTCCCCCTGACATAAATGGATACGTGATATTACTATTGTCTTCATTACTACAAAATTTATACGTGCTTAACTCCACATCCACATGCTCTGAGCAATCACTTGTGGATAGACACGAGAGCCAGTAAGACCATCTCAGTGAGCATAATTGCAAGCACATACAGCTTTTGAAGAACCTAACTTTTAAGAGGAGTAAGGGTATAGGAATGGCTCGGGAAATGGCACTATTTCACAAAAGCACATGCTTTGTAGACATATCCTAGGACAGCAAAAGATACATTTTGAAAGCTTCTATAATAAACATGACATACATGCTCTGTGTGTGTACATGCCAAACACATTTGTATCTGAATAAAGGATACATAGATGGGTACTTCTGTGCCTAATTAAAACATTCGTTCGAAGAACAGTTCAATAATAAAATATAGCATAAAAAAAATTAAGAAATTACTGGTTGAAAGTTGCACATGAAGTCTACTTACAGCCCAGTTAGCTGAGGGGCGAAATTATGCTTGCTCACATAGTCAATAGCCAGGACTGTGTTGAAGAAAAACACCTGGAACTTGACAATTCGCAGGCAGTTTGTTTTCTTCCAGCTATTATCTAAACAGAGAAACTTGCACCAAACGATTTCTCATTAAAAAACCCAAACCACCCACTTGCATAAGACATCACAGGAAGGAGAAAAAAAGACTACGGTATTTCTCTGCGATGACAGTGGACACAGATCATTTTCTTCTGCAAGTAACATCTCTGCTTGCAACAGAACAAATAACGAGATGAAGTGTCAAACCTGTTTCAGCTGTCCAAGTGAGATATAGGGAAGGAAGAAGAAACTGAAATTACCCAGGAAGAGTCGATAACATGTTCTTTGACTTTATGGGCAGAAGTAAACGTCATTCCACCTGTAACTGAATTAATGCAGCCTTTAGGAGAAACCCAATTTGCATAGGATTTGCTGTTGCAGGAAGCTCTACCCCGCAGTGTTAAACTCAGTCTCCCTTGACAGTTTTTTGAACTGCTGATCAGGCTCCCCGCATGAACAGACAACAGTCCCTTTCCCCACCCCACCAACTTTCACTCACATCCTCTGGGCACCAAGCAAACATACAGGTACGCATATACCAAAAGTGTTATAATAGTTCTTAGAGGAAGGACAAACTTATCTATGCTATTTATACAAAAGGGAGAAGAAATAAGCACTGACTAAACTAGGCTAGTCAAGTAGCAGAAAGACTTGTTAACAGGATTGACATAGGACTGTCTGACTTGTTAATAAAAAATTAAAAAAAGGAACGGTAAGAAAAGTCTGAGGGACGCTAAGGCTCTCAAGCACATGTAACAAACTGGGAAATGAACAAGAATTAGATGAAAGTATATTGAAAATCACAGCTACTTCATATCCATAGCATCTGACTCCTGACATTAGTCATCACTTACATAAAAATGTGACCAGACAAAAAGGACAGCTTTTCACTTGAAGTACATTTGTCCGCTAAATGCCCTGTGACAAGACCTGAGAGAAGATATACCCACTGCTTCTTTCTGTCTGCTGCTCTACCACAGCTGTCATGGAAGATGAGTTGACATCTCAAACTGCATTAACCGAGAGTGGCCAGGGCACCTATCAGCTTACCCTTCTCAAGACTCCTCCAAAGTAGGCTCATTGCAAACTGGACCTGTGTAAGAGGAGGCCAACTCCAGAACAAAGGATTTACACAGTAAAGAACAGACTGCCAGCATGCCATGCAGAATCCCCTGAAGGAGAACACACAGCACTTGATTCCAACTTCATTCCACATTTTCACCCTGCTCTCACACATACCCATTTTATGGTAACTTCACAGAACTACTATCAATTCGCCTTTTCCTGAATAATTTAATTCAGGTAGATTTAATATCATAGAATCATAGAATTGTTTAGGTTGGAAAAGACCTTTAAGATCATCAAGTCCAACCGTTAACCTAACACTGCCATCCCACCACTAAACCATGTCCCTAAGCACCTCATCTACCCGTCTTTTAAATACCTCCAGGGATGGGGACTTGACCACCTCCCTGGGCAGCCCATTCCAGACCTGACAACCCTTTCTGTGAAGAAATTTTTCCTAACGTCTAACCTAAACCTGCCCTGGTGCAACTTCAGACCATTCCCCCTCGTCCTATCATCCGTTACCAGGGAGAAGAGGCCGACCCCCACCTTGCTACAGCCTCCTTTCAGGCAGTTGTAGAGGGTGATAAGGTCTCCCTCATCTCATCTAGCATGGAATTTGGTAATTGTTAGTGCAGCAGAATTACTGCTATGGTTTTCATTTAGGGGAAATAAAAAGTAACTTCTACTGAACTTCTACTCAGGGTTGACAACAAAGACAGGCTGGTAAAACAGTCATGGTAAATTGCAAACGTAAAAAATTCACACTAATTCCATATCAGTACTGCTTTTCGATCAGCAGGGAGTTTGCTTTGTAAAAGCAATTTATACAGATTTTAGATAATCTTTGTCTTGGTCAGGATTTAAGAAATCTCTCTGGAAATCTCCCATCTTTTCCCAGCCTTCATTCTTTTAGGAGAAGCAATTATGTACAAAGAAACAACCTATGATTAATTAACCACCTTTTAAAAATGCACTCTCTACTTATCAGGAAGCATTCAGGTATTTCTAAAGTGGGTATTATTCTCGGCCAACAAAATAAAAATTAAGGGTATCAGTTAAATGCTGCTCTACCTCACCTTCAGATTGCACGTTATCATCTTTCTTTCTGCAGGGCCTTGATCCCTTGAGAATGCTTTACAGCCTTTTGGCTATCCAAGGACCATCACTTTAACATCTAATTATCATTGTGAGCAGCCACTGTAAACATCAGCAAACTTCAACAGAGCTTCCAAAGGGCAATATGAAACAGCACAGTCAGTTTATATTACGGTTAATTGGCCTTTCAGGAACTCATAGCATTTGCCAAAATAAAATACAACTGTCATCCAATAAAGTGATTCTGTGCCTTTGTCTCAAAGCTGAAAGACTAAAAAAGCTAGCTGCCTTCAAGGGCAAAAGGGAAGCATCTAGGGCATATTTGGCCATAACTGTTAAGTTCCACGCTTACTTTGTGCAACAGATGTTTAAAATGCACTTGCAGACTATAAAGCTGATTATTCACTAGTACTCTGTGACCAGACCATTTCTCAGCAGAGTTTTAAAGGGCAGTTTTATAAATAGACAATAGAAGATTTTTACCAAGAAATTGCACTTTCGGGTTTAAGAGGCATATAATAGAACATGCCAAAAAACTCAGAAGACATTCAACTAACGCTACAAGATTACTGAAACGCACCAGAACGGGTCTCTAGAATAATTTAGGAAATCCCTGCTATATCTTAATACAACAGCTACCTCAAAGCTTTGAAAGTGAAAGGTCAAAAAAGGAGATGAAGACTTACCAACTCACTGTTTTTACTTCTATTTTGAGAAGAAGGAATGTTTAAATTATGTTGGAACAGGCCTATTTTTTTCTATAAACCCATGTAGCGAAAGGGTCCATTTATATACATTGCTGGAGTCGCTCTGAAGTAATCCCTCCTTTACTGCACTGATGAAAACAGCAAGCCCAAGGATGAATATGTTTGCTGTTCACACTGTTGGATATTAGTCCAGCTGTTGCTCAGGCTCATTATACCCATGGTATGCTCAGGAAGAGCAGAGTGAGTATTTGCTATTACTGTATCAGCTGGATTACATGTATAAGAAGCTGTGCCCAAAAAGAAAATGAGACGGGACCAAACTGCAGGCATACACCATACTTAACTGGTATCACAGACACAGTTAGATCTGTGTACATTTTATCAGAGCCTGTCTCACAGATAATGGATCCGAGATAGAAATTCTCTTAAGCATTTACTTAAAAGAAGATCAAGTGTAACTTCACTGAAAGCACATTGTTTGTAAGACAAATATAAAAGACATGAGAACCATGCTCAGTAAAATATTCAAAATCAGACCCTTGAACACAAGCAATATTTATCTCAGGAAGCAAACCCACTATATATAATTGGAATACTTGCACTGAAAGCTGAGTTGAACTGCCCCTGTTCCAAGCAAAATCAACTGTCCTTTACACTTACTATTGCATATGTAATTCTGCCTTATGGCTGCTAAACACACGGTCAATGAACAGGCTTTGAGATGGAGACTTTGGGGAAGTTGCTAGAAGCTTTACCAGCAGTTTTAACAGGGGTCAGCCTTTTCGCCATCAGAATATGCAGACTTTTCTAGATTGACAAATTTACAACATTTTTGATTAGGCAAAAAACACTTAATGGTGAGCTTGTTAAATCCCAATGTGGTTGTTCTCTTAGAATTAAAGTAGCTTGCACTTTTAAAATCAATACAAACCAAAGGGGCAGAGCTTTAATGTAGGCTAACTAAGAACAAATTTAAAGCAATTCAGTTAAATTATCTAAAACCCCTGGATGGAGGCACCCCATTCAGAACTGACCCTCTCAGAAGCAAGCTCCAAACTACTGGAGCTACCTACTTCAGCATCTGGAATGGGCATTCAGAACTGCACGTAAAGTTTGTCTGTGGAGATTAAGGAATTGTATTGGTCTAAAATCAGGGATTACGTATCTCTAATGCTGAAGAAGTCCCAAAGATAAATGGATGTAGCATGTAGCACGGGTATTTTACAAGTTAATAACTCATGAATGTTCAAAGTCAGAATCAAATACTTTATGCCAATGGAAAGCTGAAATACTTTGCTTTACCCTGGTTCAATGTGTGAGTTTAGTTTATTTTATCAGCAATTGGTAAACTCATAACAATAAATTGAAATAAAGAGTTTATGACCTAACCTGCCACTTTGATCAGTCAGTCCAAATTCTTCTAGGACCAGTTAACATTTAGAAAACATCAGTCCTAGGCTCGCATCTGGAAAATAAACTAGTCTTAGCTTAGGAAATTCACTACCTATCCTTATGAAATTACAGCAGCAAGAGAATTTGCAGCCTCACGTGCTAAAAAGAGCTAGAAACCAGCAGTGCAATACAGTACCACTCGGGGTTTTTTTTGTATATTCCACAACTACAAAATTGCTTACACGAAAACGCTGCAAAATTACACAACAGCAACAGAATTCCTGCCTACTTCTCTACTGCTTTTTTTCTTTTCAGTAGACAATCATTGCATCATTGTGAATATCAGTTGTAAAACATCCTTGGTAAAGCGCACGGTTTAGTCCAGCTCTCTCCTCTTCAGGTTTGATCCTGCTGCCATGATGAAGATTGATGAAACTCGCTTTTCATTTGACAAGCTCAGAATCAAAACACAAGTGCAACCTCAACATTGAGCTTCTCTACAAATTCTTCCATGACAGCATTTAACTTCTAAAGCCTTCCGGAATTAAATAAGGATTAAATGCCACCAACGACAAATGCGGATGTAAGCATAAGACATGTCTTCAGTGACACCAGCCTCTTTGTCCTAATGGTCCAAAGACTTCTAAACTATTATAAGGCATCATTTAAGGATGACTCCCTAATTTTCATTTATTAAAAAAGGTGTTTACTGAAACGCATGTTTTTCACATTTACTGCTACAGAATAGTCGTATGTAGGTTTTAATACGTTCATGTTAAAATAAACATTAGAATCTCTCCATAAAGGAATCATATTTTGACACACCTGGTGACACCGTTAACCATTCACTGCAATGGACACACGGGCTCTTACCCACAGGGAAGGAGAAAGGCAAAAATCCAAAGGATTTATTTCTATGCACCACAAAACCCTTTCCAGAGAGGGGAGAGGGTTCAATGGTTCAAGAGTCATCTGGGCTCTAAGGGCAGTTAATGCAAGATCAGGCTACTCCATGTGGAGGTCTCTGCTTCTTCCAGATCCGCTGAGATCTCACAGGTATCAGATTTGTGACAAAATTAAAACCAGGATTATTAAGATGCATCTGCAACACACTGGAGACAAATGGTTGCTTTTATCAGGTGTATTCTCATTAAAGGCCTCTGTGTTCTGTCTTGAAAAACAACGTAAAAGTACAAGTTTAAGATACTTAACTCCCTTGTCCATCATTCAAAGCAAGCTAAGGAGATGACAGGGTGAGGAAAATTAGGAATTGAATTGCACATCCCTTCAGTATGCTAAAGGAAGGCGCCAAGCTGTGCCATGTGACAACAGTGGTGCATAACACCACCATGCAAAAAATGGAGTGGCAAAAATACCATTTTGCCAAAAGCGTGAATGAACCTTAAAACACCACCCCAGAGCTCTTGGCCATTTGAAAGGAGGTCACCCGTGATACTATGAGGCAACGCTACACAACCTCCTCATTAGCGTTATTTAAATAATTCACTTCAGCACTCATTACCTCCTCAGGCAATCCTGTGCTTGCTGAAGGATGCTTCCACGCTGCTCCAGCTGTGGCCTTACCATTTCCAGACTCGATTACCATCAGGACATAAAACTAGTGACCCTCCTTGGCCGCTCTGGATATTGTAGACATCGTTATTTAATATGTGGGAGATAACAAACGTCAGCAATAAAAGCAAAAGAGGAAGAAAATAAATCAATTATGTTGATAAAGCGCAGCTTAAACGAGGTGGTTAAATAGGCAGTAGCAAACGCCTTCGTTCCCAGATTCTGAAGGCAATTAGCACACAACTGTCAAGACTTCGGAACCGAAAAATTTCCTTTTTTCTTTTACCCCTGGTGGCAGAAAGGGGAGAACTGCAGCCCCGGCCTGAGGCACGCCTGACGCCGGGGCATCACCTGCGGCGCTCTCGGCGCCGGCGGCAGCGCCCC
>NW_009258754.1:2943197-2954808 GCF_000687185.1 Egretta garzetta | reverse complement strand
CCCGGCCGCGCCCGCGGGGAAAGAGGCGCCGCCAGTGAGGGCAGGTGCTGAGGGGCCGCCCCGCCCGGGCCGGGCCGTGCAGCGCTGAGCGGAGCTGCCCCGGGCAAGTTGCGAGGGGACGCGCCCCTCCAGAAACCGAATTTGTTAAACTCCCGTCGGTGATCGGGATGGGAAGCGCAGAGCACAGCCCAAGGGTGAAGCTGCGTTGGTGCTACCGCTCACCACCTCTTCCTTTAGAGCTGTCAGGGCTCGACACATCGGGACGGGCACCTTTCAATCCCAGATAAGCATTTTCATCTCGGACCGTGCGCAATTTTTTCAGCATCTCTGAATTTCCCCTTCTTGCTAAAGTTTCCCTTCTTGCAAAACAGGGAATAGCATGACACTTGAAACTTTTACAAACTTTTTTTGGAAGTTTGTGAAGTTTTTCATAACGGACCGTAGAGAATTTTACTGAATAATTTGTTGTAGACCAACATGAAAAGGCATGGAAGGAGAAAGGGCAGAGGTGTTGGAATAGGTATCTAGGAGTATGGATTGGCTTGGCATCTTGTAGGAAGTTTTTAAACTTGTAAATCTGAGTTACGACCATCTGTCTGCCTTATAATTTACCCTCTCAGGTGTAAGAAAATATCTAGTAATACACAAATCAAAAAGTTACCCAAATATCACTAAGGCAATGCGAAGCACACTGAAGGGAAGTAGATGCCGGTTATGTACTTTTTATATACTCCTGTAATGAACCTGCATAAGTTATTCCTAATTTTTGAATAAACACTCAGATCTTACATTTTAAACTGTTATAAAAATGTTCTGTTTTCAAAAGCACAAGGAGTCCATGCACAGGCGTGTGCACACATGCAAGCATGCCTGCAGACACCTAGTGAGAGCTGTGTGCTACTCAGCAGCATAAATAGGAGGTGGGGGGCTCTGCCAGTCATCCAGCCTCCCTACTCATGCTTTCTTGTATGGAGAAGCTGGACAACTGTCCTACATGTGATAGGTATATTTTTGATAGTTAATGCTTGTGAAATTAATCCATTGCTTATATGCTGAAGCATGGAGACACAGAGTTAAAATATCGAAACTGCTTCACCCCAGCCCCATAGGGACATTTGATGCTTCAGGTTTGGGGTTTGATTTCAGTTCTCCTGGATAATGAATTGTGTGAGGATAGAAGTGGGTTGTTTACATTCCAAATTAGGAAGTACTGCATGTTACCATGGAAGTTCTATCTTTTACACAAACTACTTCGTTGAGTTATAATTTTTGAGATTTTCAGTGTTCATGTATCCTACCCACAATAAATCCTGGCCCATTTGGTATTATAAATTTCTGGAAAGTAAGAATGAATTAACATTCAATTAGTTTTATTAGAACATTATAAAAATTGCTCAAAATAGCTTTTATATGTATCAATAACGTTGTGCTTTTAACTTTGAAAATGTTATGATGCTTCATATCAGAACTACAGTGGAGGAAGGAGGGATTTGATGTTTGGAAAGTGTGAATATATGTTTTTTTCAAATGGTAATACACTATTCTATTTCTGATTAATCATGACATACCAGAACCTAAGAATTTCACTGATCAAAGGCTGAATATTCCTGTCCTGAACTGCACCCCTCTGAAGGGGAAACTCCATATTTGGAATAAAAAAAAACCCAAACAACTCTCTTTTATTAACACATAATGATGGCTTGAAACTTCCACTAGTTTGAAATGCTAATGATGCTGTACTAGAGGGCAGTGAGTAGTGTAAGTGGCAAAGTATTCACAGAGATGACAAATAATATTGGTCTTTGCCTTTTTTTTTTAATATCTTCTTAGCATTTAAAATAATTAAATATTCTGATTCCTGATTAATTTTGCATAGTCCTAGTTAGGAAGCAGGATACATTTCTTAACAAGCCACTTTATAGGGGAGTTAAGACAGAAAACTTGTTCATAATTTTATGTTAAGAAATATCATGGGGATGCCATAAACTGAAAAGCCAAGCACTGCATATCCAATTCAGGTTAGTGCACAATACATGTACAATTACAGAGTTTAAAAGTTTACACTTCTGTATTAAAGTCAATCAACTTTAAGATGTATTGACATGATGTGTTTTAAACAGAACTCAACCTTGTTAATGGAGCCTTGTCTAGCCTAGAGAGTCAGTTAAAGAGCTAACTCATAGGTAATAGCTATTATAGTTTCCTTTCACTAGCAGCCATATAGAAGTATCCTCTCAAAAATTAGTTTCATGATGTTATAAAAGCCACACCAAATAAACATTCCTCCATGGTGATTTATTACATGGTTCACAATGGCAGAAACCAGCAACTCCTGTGAGCCCTTGACCCAAAACCTGGCACCAGGGAATCTCATGCTGCAGCAAGTGTAACGGTACCAATGCATAAGTTACACGCAGAGAACAAATCCGAAAGCACTATGTATAGGTGGGTTGTATGTACATGCACATTACGTGCACATAGAGCAAGGCCTGTGACACCGCTGATGAGCGTGGTTGCAGATCGCTTTGTGTGGCTTGCATTAGTACAGAGCCACACAAGGCACCCGCAGGCAGTGCTGTATTTACTGGCAATGCTCAGTAACGGAGGAAAAGAATAGGAAGAGGCTGCCTGGCTCAGCCAGTTCCAACCTCTGCATTCAGTAGCAGCTGCTCAGCAGAGGCTGTGTCAGAGGGATTTGTCAAAACTGTTTTCGAGGGTGCGCACTATGCACCCTAACAGGCCAGACACCATAAACCAGCTAAACGCTTCAGGCTTCAGGAGAAATGCTATTTACAAGGCTGTCCAAGAAGATGAAAAGCCTCCATATGCCATGATGGAGAGTAAGAACAATCAAGAACATCTCAGCAGTTAAAGGAAAATACCCAGGCGATCTTGGAAAGAACAGAAATGAAACCAGTAGTAACAAACCCTTCCATCATTATCAAGGATGCATGCCAGTTTCTTTTCATATTTGCTCTTTTACAGTTACCCAAGGTGTTTAATCAGAGCAAATGAACATTCTTTGTTCTTCAATACAGATTTGCAGATTAGTGATACACAGAGGAGGCTCATCTGCAGGAAAATCTTGTTACTGATAGGGCTTTTTACCCATTATTTAATAATTATGACACTGTTCATTGACAGAAATAGAAGTTGATAAAAAGCAACCATGTATACCTGCATTAGGAAAAAGAAGCCTTCAAATATCACACATGAATGAATGTATGCATAATTCTGTCTGTTATTCAAGGAATAATTAGGCATACTAGCTGTCCTGGTTTTGGCTGGGATAGAGTTAATTTTCTTCATAGTAGCTAGCACAGTGCTGTGTTTTGGATTTAGTACCAGAAGAATGTTGATAACACACTGATGGTTTTAGTTGTTGCCAAGTAGTGCTCAGACTACTCAAGGACTTTTTGAGCTTCTGCTCAGCCAGGTGCATAACAAGCTGGGAGTACAGCACAGCTAGGACAGCTAACCCAGACTGACCAAAGAGTTATTCCATACCATATAACATCATGCTCGGGGGGAGTTAGTTGGCTGGTCGGTGACTGATCGCGGCTTGGGGAGTGATCGCGGCTCGGGACAGGCTGGGCATTGGTCAGCGGGTGGTGAGCAAGTGCGTGCATCATTCGTTTTGTATATTCTGTTACCATTCTCATTATTAGTATTATTATTTTCTCTTACTAAACTGTCTTTATCTCAGCCCACAGCTCTAACTTTTTTTTCCTTCCCGATTCTCTCCCCCATCCCACTGAGGGAGGTGGGGAGTGAGCGAGCAGCTGCGTGGTGCTGAGTTGCCAGCCAGGTTAAACCACGACACTAGCATAAGAGTAATCATAAAAAATAATATAGTTAACATGTCAAAAAATTATAAAGGCTCTGTGTGATTAATAGCATAATTGATATGCTTTGTAAGAAAATTTATTTTTGAGAACAGGAAGAGATCTGTTTATTTTCTACATAGCCAAAATGTGTTTGGCCCTTCCTTAATCTAAGTTTAGCAGGAGACAAGACAGATTTGGGGACAGGGAAGAAGAGTAACAAAATCTTGCAAAACCCATTCATTGCACTGAAAAGGAATTGAAATATTAGCCTTGCAATCACAATAATAGTTTTCTTCAAAAAGAGAGTAATAACCTGTTTAATTTCCCAATTCAAGAAAATACTCATGTCAGTAGTTTCTGCACATAAAAAAATACAGTTTTAAGTTTAGCACAATATTCCATTGCCACATTAAAGATGGCATAAAGACTACTTCTTGAACCCGAGCAAAGTTTTGTTAGTAACAAACTCTAAAGTACTGATAAGCCTTCTTGGAGATAATACCACTGTTTATTACTGATTTTGCATAATAAATCTATTACAACTTCTCCATTACTTACTTAGTAAATAGAAAAGGTATTAGGAGACCAGATCATCCCCAGTAGCACATGCTTTTTGTCCAAGTTCTTAAAAGCTATAGAGAGCCTTCTGAAGTCAACCTTGATGGTGTTACTGATCCATTTGTCTTGATTTATATTTACATGATCATCACCTGTCGTGGCTTAACCCCAGCCAGGAACTAAGCCCCACATAACCTCTCGCTCACTGCCCCACAGTGGGGTAGGGGAGAGAATCAGAAGAGTAAAAGTGAGAAACTCATGGGTTGAGATAAAGAGTTTAATAGAAAAAAGTAAAGCAAAAGCTGTGCACATGCAAGCAAAGCAAAACAAGGAATTCATTCACCACTTTCCATCGGCAGGCAAGTGTTTGGCCATCTCCAGGAAAGCAGGGCTCCATCACGTGTAACAGTTACTTGGGGAACATGCCCCCCTTCCTCCTTCTTCTCCCAGCTTGATGTACTGAGCATGACATCGTATGGCATGGAATATCCCTTTGGTCAGCTGGGGTCTGCTCTCCTGGCTGTGCCCTCTCCACCTGGCAGAGCATGGGAAGTTGAGAAGTCTAGTGTAAGCACTGCTTACTAACAACTAAAAGATCAATGTGTTATCAACATTCTTCTCATCCTAAATCCAAAACACAGCACTATGCCAGCTACTAGGAATAAAATTAACTGTCCCAGCTGAAACCAAGATAGTCACTGAAACTCAAGTTTATGCATATGACTAATAAGAGAAAAAACCTGAAACCTGTTTCCAATCAAAGTAACATTATTATGGAAGGCTTTACAATTTTTTAATGTATGATGCTTAGAAAAGCTAAATATTTGTTTTCCAACACCAGAAACTACTTCCTGCAATGTTTCTTAAAGTGTTTTAACAAAATTAGAGCTGTGTCAAAAAAGTAGGAAAAAAGGCCTGCTATAAAGTATTGCTTTTTTACAAATCTCTGACAGCTTAAGTTTTCACGCATTTTAACTGAGGAAGGAAATAATTCACAGTCCTACAGTTTTCATCTGTGCTTTCCAGCATGGCCATATATATTCACAGTCAGTAAATCCCACTGGAAAAAAAGCTATGTGCAACTTATCACAATAATCTTATCTTATGCATATGACTTATAAACATATATTAGCACACTTCTACTGCCATCTATTTTATTACTACTAAGAGCAGAGCTGCCTTTTGTTAGGCTTTCAAATACTTCTATTATAACATACTATTTTTTCACTTGCATATATCTTACTAAATTTCTAAAAGAGGAGGCCAGCATTGTAAATCCTTAGGGGACTTAGTAAGCTAGCTAAAAATCAACCCCCCAGTGAATTTAAAGGAATAGCTTTTTAATTTTCAACTGCATAGCTCCAACCTCATTCTCTGTGTCATATCTAAGCTTGAAGAGGTAAATTCTGTTCAGTGCCAAGTGTCCTGTTTGGTGCCAAACAAATTTTAACTTACTGCCAAGTCATAGCCACTATCTTGTCACAGGCAGTTAGCTTTTTCACAAAATGTGTATCGAGCTGGAATGAGAAAATAAACATTAGTCAGTGAGCATTTGAGTGAACGAATGAAGTTTTATCACTATGCTCTCTTTTTTTTGATTCAGCAACTACCTTGCAATTACACAAATTTCACCTTGCAGTTCTTGACTTGCACACAATCAATGTGTATTTCTACATAACATCCAAGAAAAGGCAGTCTTTCGCATAGTTTGCCAAACCCAATAAATTACTGGTGTTAATTCCATAGCAGAGAGAATTCATGCTTTGTCATTTGAATGGATTAATCTTCCAGCTATCACAGATGTCTTTAAAAATCCAGGACTGTGTACTATAATCCAGTATATTCAACAGGGATATTTTCTAAAAAAAAAAAGATGTTGATTTCAGCAGAGGGGTTCAAGTCAGATTTTAAAAAGATAGTTAATCCACCAGTTTATATTCTTCCTATTATTTGTCTTTATTATGTGCTAATTTCTTAATGTCTTTGAATACAAATACAAAATAAGCCTTAATGTCAAAACCATGAATACAAGTCAGAATATGAAGTGTCAGGACCTATAAGTGTTCCTGTTATGCCTGTATATGCTAGTGGAGATAGTTTTGGTGCTGCTGAACATGCAGATATTTTTAAAGGAATTTGGAAATGAAGGGGAGACAGCTTGCAATAGTAAATTGCCTATGAAAAGTTCAGCCTCTCACTGACACTGCTGCATTTTCCCAGTGGGTAAGAATGATCGCACCCTTTCAAGTCAGCCACAGTGCAGCTCTGCCAATTTAGATTGCCATGAGATAGGTACATCCTGAGTTGTCAGTGAGCAATCATTAAAAACGTTGTGAAATAATTTAATGAAATGTTTAATGAATATGCAAATGTCAGCCAGGAAGAGAACTCATTTTCATTTGCTGGTTTAAGTAAAAGAATAAATTACTGAAAATAGAGGCAGGAGTCAGCCACCTATAAATTCACTTAGCAAGGAGAGAAGTAGGAGATGGAAATGCTCTGTTCGCTACCGCATTATAGGATATAATGCCCAGGGGCACCTTACCTGCAGCCAAATCTACTCTTTTATCTACAAGATAAGACAATCTCTGTGCCCTGGCTGTGTATGAAGAACAGTCTGGCTCCTTCTGTGTTTTCCCACAGAGAACAATTTTGTGGGTTCAGAGGCCTCCCGGGAGGGAAGCTGCAAGACAAGCAGGCTGGGGAGTGGGAGGCTGACGGCCTGACAAAGGCATACGATGCTGTAGGGCTTGGCTGCACTTGTTTTAGAAGAGGTTTCTAAACAGAGCTAGAACGCCCTTCAACCGCACCGCAGGCAAGGGGGACCTAACAGTGTCTATCAGTGAATCCATGCTGGATTTAATCACAGTAGTCTAGCACAAATGGAAAACCTAGGTGCGCCCATGAATGCCATCTATAGATGCCAGTACACTGAAGCCCAGACAGCTGTTGGCTAATTTAATTAAACCCTTCATTGCCTTTTTTGCTCTATGGATTTTCCCTGTATCTGTTTGAGGCCTGGGACGACTTTGGTGCTGTTGATGGAGGCAGGACCAGTAAGTTCATCCACTCTGTCCCTCTGAGAAATTAAGAGAATGCAGGATATGTCATTTGCTCCTTCTGATATTGCATAGTCTTCATTCAGCCAAAATTACCTTTTTTTTTTTTTTTTCTTTTTTTTTTTTTTTTAAGTGAGGACACACTGAAGCCAGAGTTAGACTCTGCCTGCATGGAGTAACACAGCAGGCAGAGGGCTCATGTTGAGATGTTTCACCAGGAAATTTGAAACAGATCCTGTCATGGAGAGTGATTTAATTATCTTGATGTCATTATGTAACAATCATAAGTGAAGCCAAATCCGAAAACAGCAAAGTAATATTGTTCCGATATGGAACAATTGGGTATAAACTAAAGCTGAAATTCCAAACAGCTTGTAAACTAGATTATCTGAATGAAAAGTAAAGTCTGCGTGGTAACCATCACTGACTTATAATAAAATGGCCTAAACCCTAAGAATTTGGGGTATATGATTTCACTTGTTAATTGCTTTTCCCACAAGGTGGTTCATGTCTAGTTGCAGTAAACTGGACGTTAATTTTAATAGATAGCAATTAGGCAACTATGTAACACTTTGCAATTTTTCAATTCACATCAGAAACAACTGAGCCCTCTTATTCAATAGGCATATTTTCTTCTTTCTCTCCTTTCTTGACCTATACTTTTTTTTCCCAAATCCCAGCGCTTGCCACATAAGTAGTCAAGAGTAAATATGACAACATGGATTTTAGAGCAGTCTGAATCAGAGTAATAGCTGTAATTGGCATTAGATATGCTTCAGCTGCTGAGGAAAATATGGATTATTGCCATGAATAAACAGCAACCAAACTCCAACACAACATCCCAATGTTAATATAATAAGCAGAAATTTAGCTTGTCACACTCATATTTGTTATACTCTCAATTCCCATATGCCATAGTAGTAAGTCCAGCTTTCAAAGCAAAAGCAAGCCCAGCTGAAATATATTAGCTGTCTTTTGTACAACTAAGAAAAGCAGAACTACTCAAAGTTGAAACATGCAACTTTGAACCAACTTTGTGTCATGAAATACTACTGGCAATCAGAGTTTACAAATAAGCTACTGAAATACTATTCCTTCAAATGATGAAAATATATTGTTTGTATGGGATGGATGTTATAGAAAGAGGAATATATAGCCTAATTAGAAAAAAACAGTGGAGCAGAACAGAGTCGTCTACTGACAAGACTGTAGGCTGGGAAGTACACACCAGAGAAATGTTTGTATTATGGAGCAGTAACACCAACAGGATCTCTGCAGCACAATGGCCTATTCTCAGGAAATGAGATTAAGAAAATTAATTTGCTCAAATGCATAGTTAATAAAATACCTGATGCCTCTAGTGAAATCTTCCCAGTAGATTCCTCACAGAGTAACAGAATCAGCTAACTCCATTTTCCTCTGCTAAGGAGAATCATTCAGATGATAAACATTAACTTAAAATTAAGATAAAATAAGATAACAGTACGTATTTTGAATAGCTTGTGAATGACTCAGTATTTAACATTAACAATAAAATGCTTAACTATTAATTACACTTTCTCTACAATCTTACAACATTTTAGCCATATGGTTTCAACAACTCTTAGCTAAACTTATAACTTTACCAGTTTGTGGAAAACTTTTGAAAAACACAATGGATGTTCATGGTGGAGGGACAGGCAGTCCAAATATACTGATGAATAAGTATACATCTCACCCTCTTTTCAGACCTGAAAGGAATTGTTCCATTATTTTTTTCCTCTTGCAGCAAGTCAGTGGAGAGAACTGAAAAGCTCAAAATTAGTTCTTTCTTTCCTACTGTGTAAATGCTAAGTTAGGAAGTACACATCATCCTGAGAAGCAGAAAAACATAATTTAAAGATGGTTCTTTGAAGAGAAGTTTCTTAATGAGGAAGGGAGCACAGAAATGAGCTGCTGCTCAAATTGTGAATGAAATACTAGATTTCATTTTTATTATGTATCATCTTTATTGATGGCTCTCCACAACCAGGTGCTGGCTTCGACTTTTTCTAATCTCATCACAGCAGGAGAAAATAATCATAACCTAGCCATAACTTTTTTTTTTTTTTTTTTTTCACTCAGCAGTCAGTCATGGAAAAACCCCTGTCATTCAAGTTCTTCAGTGAAGCTAATAAAATAGAGATTTTTTCCTTTCTCAGGCAGTACAGATGGTCAGAAAGACCAACAATACAGCAAATGCCCTGAGCAAAACAGGGCTGGAGAAAGTCTATTCCCAATTGCTGACAAACTGCACATTAAATTTGCTATTTCTTTCCAAAACCCTCCAGTCACAAAGTATTTTTCAGTACATTATTTGAAAGCTGGTAATTAAGAAAAAAATGGTTAAATGGACAAGGCATAAGGAGTGATATATAAGTCATGCTGATTTTTAAATGAGGTTCCATTAATTTGATAGTTTTCTGTGACTTACCAGGTTTTATCCAGCTTTGGGTTCTGTTTGGTGTGTGTGTGTGTGTCCCGTCCCGTCTCTCTTTTTTTCAGGCTGATCTTTCCTTTTGCAAGGGAACAAATGTGAGAAGGTGCTCCGAATGGCACTTGGTTGCTATGATAGCTTTCAGCACAGTGCTGGTTTAATGCAGGAACTGGCTTTCACATTGCTAGATATTCTAACAATTCTCCTCTTGCAAATCTTACCTTTCGGGTTCTGGGGGCAATCCAGCCTGGACTGCCCAACACGCACAGGCCGCAGAGCAACTGACTCAACTCAGGAAATACCATGATGCCTTAGTATTAGATGTTATCTGTCTGGAAAAAAAAGCAGCTACCTGGGAAAGCAGGTAGCCACATTTACATCCCATTTTTATGATTCTGCAGCTTACCAAGCACCTCGTGGGACCAGATCCTTCATGAGCACTTTCAAAATGTTTTACACTGGATATTAACAAGCACTGAATACAGGTAATTATTTCTGCTCTGCATTCAGAAGGTAACGATAGGTTCTGTAGCAGTGCTTTCCCAGGTTATTAATATGAGCAAAATAAAGATGATAACATAGACATCTCTCTTTTCATGCTGAACTCCCCGTTTCATCTCTGTTTTGTTAAATACAGCCTTTGATGACATAGAAGAGTAATTATCAGAAGTGTCACAGACATGCTAAAAATAATTTCTCAGCACACAATAGATGGGTAGGTAGGTTAATTTGCCTAGTGAAGATCTTGCCTGCTTTTCGTCTTGAGTGCAGAGCTACTTAATTTGAGATGCATGTTTCCTTCCTTCCATTGTAGGTTTCACCTGAGAAAACTGTCACCGTTGCATTTATAATAAAGATAGGCACCAAGCTTTGTGCATCTTTAATTAGCTGTCCTTCCAAATCTGGTTGGTTAAAAAACATGAGGAAAACCTGAATGTGTCCTGGTCTGACTTTGGCTGAACAATATCAGTGCTTTTAGAGCGACAGAAGTTTCACCCCTCAGAGAGTGGCAGCTCAGCTGAGCTCATATATGTGCTTCACACATCCATAATGATTCCCATTGACACCCTGCAAGCAGCCAGATCAAACACAGCATTTGTTTTACTCTTTTCCAATACAAACACTCACTGCTAACTTCACGGTGCGTGCCAGACACACACCAACCAGGGAAATGACATAAGCCCATTAAATTCCTCCATTAACATGACTGCATGATGTGTTTGCTTGAACTCCCAATAAACCAAACAAAGCAACTTAAAGCATGTCCAACTACAATTCCTGGCACAAGTATCTGGGATGCAAGGATATAATGCTGTTAATTCAGTTGAGAGGCAAGGACAAAACATGATTGTGCTGGACTGGAAAATTGGAATCACAAAGACTTTTCTTTGTGGTTTTGTTTGAGAAGAGAGGTTAAAATGATGTATTTGCTCTACTAGATTGCCTAGGTAATTGTCCTTGTCCAATCCCATGTTAAAAATTTATGCAGAAATGTAACAGCTACTAATTATAAACCCCTGAATAATTAGATTCAAGAAAATAAGAAAATCGGCTGATGCTTAAGTAGGTGTAACAGGTAAGAGTGGGCATTCCGAATCATTTGGCTGGTTAAGAATGCATCTGAAGAAGAATAAACCTCAGTTCAAAACATTCAAACACCTTCAAACTATTGCCTGCCAGGGACCCAGCAACACTATGCACTGGATGGTTAA
>NW_009258754.1:2929866-2942938 GCF_000687185.1 Egretta garzetta | reverse complement strand
CCATCCAGTTCTCAGTTGTTGATTAAATACTTACTCTTCCTTTAAAACTGGACACAGCAATGGCCGTCGCGAAGCAGATACTGTCAAATTCAGAGCCGTTTAAATGGTAATTGCCATACATCCTGCTTGAAAAACAACTCATGAACTTTCATATTACCCCAATGAAATCAGTACCAATATTCTCTTTTTCAGTTCCAACAGTGGAAGAGAGTGTTGGAACAAACCAGTTAACTCTGTGGGGGGGGAAGCAAGGGTGTGGATTCTCACCCTTACTGCCTGGGAGTCAATTTGAAAAACAACAGAAGCAAGGCTGGTAGCTGATGAAACAGCCAGAAGAGACAGCAGAGAGAGTGTTTTGTTACTGGGTGGGCTTGCCTGTGGGACTGGTGTGCCTTCTGGAAACTGGTTGGTTCCAAGCACCTGTTAGGAAAGCACTGGCCAATACAAACAGAACAGTGAACGCTACAAGTTCCAGTTGTTCCTTTTGGATGCAAAACATAATTCATGTGTGTGTCACCAGCAGACGCAAAGGACAAGAGTCCACCTGAGTCTAGAAGTGCAGGCCCTTGGAAAAATAGCCTTCACCTGCAGGGGCAAGAATATCCAAGGGAACTAGGTGGCTTGCATCTCCTCTGACAGTCAAACTGGGCACATACATCTTTCCAGTAGGGGCTTGGGGTGGGCTTTCAAGTCTACTCTGAGGCTTGAATTCACACCTCTGAAGTAAGACACCTGACGTGCTCTAGGCTGAATTTGCTTTCAGATTAGATTACTGCAATGCACTTTACAAAAGGTGTCAATACCTTCTTGTCAAAGCTTACACATGGTGTCAATAGGTCATTTCTTAGACTGAGTATTTTTCTGGGAAGAAATGTAATTGATATTCCTTTGTCTACCCTGGCTATCTGTTAAGAATGAAAAAAAGATCAGGGTGTTAATTTTAACCTAAAACCACTAAATGGCCTGAAAGCTACCTACTTCTACTGTTGTAACTGAAGATGTCAGCCCCTGATTCCACACACACAAAATGAGGATGAAACCAGATTTTTCTTAATCAATCATTAGCTTTGTCACTTCCTCTTCCATTGATCTAAAATAGTGCTCATTTATAAACTTCCATGCTGCTGAATCTGTTTCCTTACTCTGGCCCTCTGGTGAGAGAGCAGAATGATTTAGCATATTTTCTTCAGCTGATTTATACTAATTTATACATACGCTGGGCAAAAGGTGGCTACAGGAATAGCATACTTTCAGCAGCAATTTTCGAAGATGCCAAAGAGGAGCATGAACTGATCCTTAAAAAAAGGATTCTGTTAAAGAACGGGTGGGCAAACCAACTCCAAAGAAATACACACACATAAAAGAAAATGGTTACTCATTTACATGACCATATTAAAGGAGGACAGATTCTGATCCCCACGTGTGCGCAAATTCTTGTACAGAAACAAAGATGGAGAAAACAATTTTCATTGTGCTCACTGCTATGTGTTAGCCAAGAGTTTGCCTTACCCAGATAGCTATAATAATTACGATAAGGCTATTTCCATGTAAGTGATTTATAGTATTTAGATGCTAATTGAGAAAACTAAACATAAATTTGAGTAATGATAAAATTAAATAGCATTTCCACTACTAAACTATTGACTGTGGGCAGTAATTCACTTTTTACTTAGGACTCACCAGATTTTACTTTGGAAATATTAATTTGGTAGTTGAAGGACTTTTTTATGACTACAATAAAATATATTAAGCAATATCTATTAAAACAATAATTTAAAAAATAATTTAAACTCTGGTTCTAGATATGCAAAAATTATTCCAAGAAGTAGATTTAAGTTTTTTGCTTTGCACCGAGTTTATATAAGTAATGTCACAAAGTACTCTTAGAGAGTCAAGTAAAGCCAGGTTTCCAGTCCTCTACAGAGATCCACTGACCTAAGCCCTGGTACACTTCAGGAATCACAGACCCTCACGGGGAAGTTGACATATGACTGTATATAAGGAGATACTTGCACAGCAGTGATACAAACAGACTGAGCTCCAGCAGCTCGGCTGAATGATGCGCTTTAAGAATTCACGCGCTTCTGCATTCACCACTGTTCCTTCCCTCAGTTCTCCCAACAAGGCCTCCCAGGCCTTAGAGCAATCTGAGAAATAAAGGGAGCATCAGTTGAATGCAAGCCACTCCCATGCACCCATCCTCATTTTATCAGGCAAAGCTGTGCCAATAATGCCAACAGAAACGCTCTGGTTTTGCAGTACGGCAGGAGTCCAGAGCTTCAAAGTCTCCAAATCTTTAATGAGCAATTCATTCTAGACACCCTTCTCCTGCAAGTGACTAAACAGCTTTAGGATTCAAACACATACACATTAAGATGTCAGTTTACCGGAGTATTCCCTAATATTTACTATTATGCAAATATTTGTCAGTAACATAACTCTTGTTCAGTGAGGTAATTCAACACACATTTATGTTAAACACAGCATACCCAGGTAGCATTGAGTCTGTGTCTCAAACCTTTATAAGAAGCAAATACAAAACCAGCAACAGAACAAATGCACCACCTAACAGCTTACATGTAACTGTCAGCTGAGGTGTTTGTCCAGCTCTATGAGGTTTCTGCTTTGATGGAGGCCAGAGACTCGGGAGCTTGTCCTACAGGCTTTGAGCAGATGGTCACAGTCAGGAGCCCAGCACAGCCACCGCTGCACAGCGTTCTTTGGGCGCTCCTGGTGGGCAGTTCTCATTTCATACCCCACTGGCATCTTGCTACAGTGTCTGCCCAAAGACAGAACTATAACAGAGAAAATATATTAGCTCTTTTTGGGGGCAAGAAATCATAATGCAAATGCTTAGAAGTCAGGAAGCACAGCAAACCTAGAGAAGGCCACAACTTCAGTTAAATTCATAATGCAGGTAACAGTGTAGCACAGAAAAATCTGAGCTAACTTTAAACAAGCTATATAAATGGCTTTAGGTCTCTTTTAGCATTTTAAGAAGGTAAGATGCCTTGCAATGAAAGCTCTAAGCATCCACTGCAAGTTCTCCAAGCTGCTGTTTCCAGTTTTATCAGGTACAGAAAAAATGTGAATACATGCCAGATGAGAAATGCTAGTTAAATCAATCAAAAGATAGGTCTAAACCAGACAAATCCGTGGTGCCAATTCTCAACTTTCAACTGAGATGGCCCGTATTTCTATTTCAGGGAAATATTTTTTATGATGTAATACGTGACCCAGAAGACATCAGTGTTTCTGTTTTCTGGAACAGATATCACTGGAGGCTGCTGAGGTGCCTCCTTCTAGAACTCCATCACTCTACTTTTTTGGTGTTGCCAGTGTGACTGCTTGCAGCTGCAGTCTCACTAATTGCCCAGCTTATGCTGGCAAAGACAGGCTAAACAAACAGCAGCATGGTTATCCAGATACGGTTGTTGGTTTGGTTTTTTTTTTCCTCCCCTAGAGTTTCTTTATTCTGGTGTGAGACATCTGAAGTATTGTAGAACTTTGACCAAAAAACCCCATCATTGAGGTGTATATAGTAATGACATGAAAGCGTTGTGCAGAGGGGATAAATACATACTCCCAAAACACGACCGCGGAAGTTGCAGAGACATAGCACCTAAGCAAACAGAAATATCTCAGAGTAACTATTGTTTCAGAGTAACTCCAAATTCACTATCATATTTGCAAATAAAATAAATCACAAAGCTAATGGCTGACTTCAGGCACTTACATTTTAATAAGTGCATGGCCCACTGCCACATTCAGATCTGTCTCTCTAAACATGGTTTCTACATGTAGAGCACATAAAGGTGTATGAGGTTTCTAAGTATTTTGAAAATGTCATCTTTGGCGAATCCTTCAGTGAATATTAACAGTTAAGTGTCTTTACTGTTGTTATAGTAGTTACAAATTTTCTATATGCCATTAAACAAAATTCTTCACAGAAGCCAAATATACATGTTTTTCAACACGAGATACATGAGAAATCAATGAAAGAGAAACTAATGCTGTAGCTCTGTAGTACCCACCCAACAACCAGACCAGAGATGAAGCAATAGACTGAAGTAGTTCCTGACTGCAGGTTTTGAGCAATCACTTCACTAGACATATCTAGTTTGGCTACCTCCATATCCTGGCATTATCTATAAAGAAACCTGTCCCAGGAGAGGCTCAGTGCCATCTTAGCAGACCTCAGCAGCGATGTGATGCCACTAGAAGACATCCCAAGTTATGCAATGGACTTCCACGAGCAGGCACAGCTGTGATTTACCCAACCCACTCACACAGGGGGTAAATGGAAAGGGTTACACAGGCTTTTAATACCTAGTTCACAAGTGCCAGACCTAAGCCATAATGTATCAGCATCTGTCTAAACCATATGGCTGTGAGGCAAGTTGGGGTATAGGCATGCTCTCTCGGGCTTATCAAAAGGCTGTTCAGTTGTGAGCAGTGTATCAAGCAGCTGCCCAACTGTCCAAATGCGAGTGTATCTAAAACATGCAGTTTTCATGAATACCAAACGTCTCGACAGTTATTTCCCTATTCCTTTCCTCCATTCACTACTTACCCCCAAAACATTTAGGAAAGAAATAAAGGTATTAAGTATTATAGATTATATATTTACTAAATGAGCATGATTTAAGAAGAAAGTGTAATCATGAAAACAGCTGACTTCAACTGGACTTGGGCACGCTTCCTCCAAGGCAACTTGTATGGCTCCTTATATTACATGGTTTGGCTCCATTCATAGATCTCACTTCTCTGGAGATGGGGAACACATTAAATGCATTTGATAATCAAGTTTTAAGTACCATTTAAAAAAAAATTGGGCAGTGCTCTAAGGGTATCATAAAAGAAAGCTCCCAGAGTGAAGTAGCTGATGCTGAACAGCTTTAGGAACAAGAAGAATTTGCTGCTTCTGGTTATTGAATTCTCAAAGCACAGCACACTGCTTTAGTTCTTGAATGTCAACAAGAGGAAAACCAAAATTATTATATAAAAGCCTGCAGAGTGGATACACATGACCATTAAAGTGTTTATTTTTTCAAAGTGGAGCTTTTTAGAGATGCCAATTTAAGAAACTGAACTCTGCAACCTGTTATCGCACAGAGCACTGAAATGGAACAGGGAGGCTGCTGAAGGTGACCTTAAGGAAAACTGGAAAGGACCGAATCACTAAGCAGGGAACCTCATTATCGGTACATTTCTTTATGCTATACCAGGCACATTTTCAACAGACTACAAAACAAGACCACCACAGGAAAATTATGGTGAGAAACACACAATTACTTGGTAAATAACCACATTTTCTAAGTAATCGCATGCCAGTGGCAATACCACGAACATAGCTGACTATGTTTCCAGCTTATTGCAGGCAACTGACCTATTTATTTCTTAAAGGGGAATAGAAGATGCAAAGTCACTCTCTAAGACAAGTGAAAAAGCAATAGGGACATTATGTAACAACATTATTTTCTATGTTTGTTCTGCTTTTCTGTGGTGTCATCTGACAGCATTTGAGCAAAGCAGAATTCCAGAAAATGAAATGCAGAAATTGAGGTGCATCAGACTAGCCAGTCTATGGTTATTAGACCGGGTGACAAAGCTGTGCTCTCCGATATATCTGCAGTAGTGCACATCCAAGCCCAGATTTCATCTCCAAATTTTTTCCATCACTGACACTGGAACTTTCAAAGGAGCAAGCACTTCTTTCCTCCTACACTTTCAGTTCTTCTCTTTTGGGGATTCTCATGTGCAGTTGGGACACTTTACAGGGCTGTAAAAGTATAAAGATGTCTTCAAGTTGAAAATACATGCTACACCATTTTAAATTTTCCTTTATATCAACAAAAGGAATAGTGTTAGTCAGCATTAGTATTTCCTCCATTAAGAACATGTTTCATTAATGAGACTGGATGTCTCATTTGATATATTTTAAAAATAATTTAAGGAAGAAGTGGGAAGACAGTTACAAAAATCACAGCAGATCAAGCTCTTCAGGAGACAGACTTTCTGTTTATTCCTTCAGTGACCAACTAAATGGGACCTCAATCATTGCCACAGCACAAATTATAATACCCACTGCAGAAAGGTAAAATAGTATTTATTCCTTGGTTTGAGTACTATCTTGCTATATATTGTTAGAAACGTGTCTTTCACTGCAAAAGTTGTAATATTTAATTTTTTTGCCCTATTATCTCTATATAGAAGTAGAAAGCTAAGCCCACATGTACTATAACTGGCATATATAAACTTACTGACCATGATTTGTAGATGGACGGAATCATTTTTAGCATAAATCCAGTGAGGCTATGAGAACTTACGCGTAAGTTGTGTGGGAAATCAGAAAATAGAATTCCTCTTACAACAACCATGACCATGATGACCTTGTACTTACCACGCTATTTGCACATTCCTTATGTGCTACTGATCTCTACTCATATGTACCTGTCTGTGGTGTGAAAGGACTGAACAAGAGCGTACATGGAAAATTTGCCCAATGCTTTGATGAGCCCAGCTGGAAACCTTAATAGCTACTAAGCCATCCATAATGTGCTATCATTGAGGAAATCGGAGGGCAAATTTATCTCTCCTTCATGCAGCTGAGGAGGGATTCTTGGAGATAAACTAGTTTATGTTCTACCAGACCCAAAGAACTGTAAGTATGTATTTCTGTAAGAAGGATTGCTGTGGTACTGTTTCTATATAGTATGATTTCCTTAATAGCAAGCCTGATTCTGGAATATTCTTCAAATGTGTAAAAACATGCAACCAAATGTGTTGGAACTCCTCCTCTCAAATGAGAGTGTAGCTGCCTTTCAGACAGTAAGGCAGGGTATTTTTGACGGAACATTAGCTCATCTGGGAGTCTTAGGGACAGAAGTGCAAAAGTGCTAAATTTCCAGTCCAAGACTGATACATGACAGACTCAGCCATTCACAGGCATCAGGTTTCTTCTTTTCTCCTTGAAAAGATATGCAGGGCTGCTTCTTTCAGACTAGCACAGCTATTTTGTCTCCATGACTTTGCAAAAGCTTTCTAATTTTCAACTGTGGGAATCAAAGCAAAGAGCTGTAGTTGTCATTTGTTTGCAGATTTTTGCATAACAATTGCTTTCTGCATTATTTTGGCTCTTACTCAAAATTAATCGTTGTTAAACCAGATGAACATTTAAGGAATTTCCCATAGTCTAATGCAGTGAATATGGACAGAAACTGGGGGGGGGTGGACGACTGGACAGACACACAAAAAACGCAGGAACTCCTTGATAGTCTCAAGATGCTGCTTTTCTGACTAAGTGCTCAAAAAGCAGTTAAGGAATCAAGTTACTATGAAAGGCAATAAACTACAAACTTGGAAAACAATTTATTCTGATGAAAAGACATTTGTTCTCATGCCAACAGCACCATCTTAACTTACGCATTTAATTACTGTAACTTTCAGCTCCATGGGATAGTTACTGGAGTAGTTAAGTCTTAATGGCCCTAAGTAACCTATAGAGACACGTAAGCATCCAGTGTTACCCAGTCACAATTCACAGTGATGCAAGTTTTCTTTGTGAGCAGCAGAATTAATGAAGTTTGCTTTCCTATACATTCATCTCCCACGACTGATGGAGAGCTTGAACTGAAGCTTTGGCTGAGATCCCACTCCCTGGTGGCTTCTCTGATGCCTAGTAATGTGCAAGCTCAAAGCCATGGTGTTCCCCTCTATAAGGGCACTTCATTGAGATTCTTTGCCCAAACACCATCTATTTTGAAGAAACTTGTTCAACCATAATTTTTACTGTTGCCTCAGACAAATTTGATGGCAATTAGCCAACAGGGAGAGAAACAGATTGGTAGAGGTAATTTGAGAGACACAGGACAGGCACTGTCAAGGATAATGGGACTTCATTACTTTTCCTTCAGAAGACAGGCTAAAACCAGCAGAAAGCAGGACAATTCCTCTAGCATAATGGACAACAATATCCAACACGCACTATTTCATTTTCTCTTTATTTGCTTTCCGCAAAATACCATCAGCTTGACTGTGTCAGTCAGTTCTACAACAAAATGAGCGCCAACATCCAGACATCAGTCAGTGGCTCTATACAACAAAGTCCCCTGCTTTCCAAGATACCACTTGTAATGTTAATTACTATTAACGCACTCTCTTTCCCAATTGTTTGCCTCCGTTCAGACAAGAATATTGGTGGCTTTATAATCACTTCCCTGACATAACTGTTATTCACGCCCATGAAATGTACATTTATGCAGTTTACTATTTGTATTGCTGAAACCAGTGCCTCTGTATGTACCTAAATATAAGGATACTGCTGGAACATAAATGCTCTTTTTTTAATCCTGCTGCTCAAGCGAGCCTTATGCTTTGATTTCACAGACACTTCCCTCTCTACCAGTGCATGAGGAAGACTTATGGAGGGGCACCTGGAACAGGAGTGTCAGAGGAGGAATGCCTCTGGCTATCTTACATATCAGCTGGCAAGTTTTGAAGGCAAGAAAATGAAACCCTTTAAGGGTTTCATTTTTCTCCTTTCTGAGGTCACAACGTGTTTGTCGTTTGTCAGCTGCAATGAAAAAAAAGGAGAAGTAAAAATCAGGGGGCGGGGGGGGCAGCATACAGTTCACGCGCTACAAAGAAGTATTGCTGTATCACTCCCCACTTACCTTATAAGCTGGGCCTAGTAACAAAGCGGCCGGTTTTCAGAGTTCTTTAATATGCAGTTTAATGCTTAAACAATAATAGTCATCAGCCGGTGGAGACCAGAGATCCCATCCCAGTCTGCAAAGATCACATAAAATAAAGCAAAATCTTAATCCTTACAGACACTTCTGCCTTAAATTCCTAACCCTTACTCAAAACTAATGCCAACCACTGATAAAGCCATGTCACCAGTACTGAGGGAAAACAAGGACAGGGACCCTGCTGACTCCAGCTGCTGCTCTTAATCTCTCAATCAAATCAAACTGAGCAAAGAGTAGCAAGAGATTTCAGTCCTTTTCTGAAACTAATTTTCAATAAGTCTTAGTTGGAAATAAAAGCACGTAGCTGCCCCTTTCGTCAGAGTTGATCTGTGCTAATGCCAGCCCTCATCCTGGGTCTCCAAGCCAATCTAAGACTGGGCTAATTGTTCCTTCATTTTTAAAAGTCAAACCCTAACCCAAACCCAAAATCTACAGTGAAACTATGACGCAAGGCATAGGCTTAAAACCCTGGCTTATCCTACACTAGAGGAACACAAAAGATTCAACTGCAACCTAGGAGATTCTACCATTTTTTTCCTAAATCCTTGCAGTCGAGATAACAACCACCCAGACAACAAATACCTCCCCAAAATTCTATGTAGACCTGGCACCACCAGGGAAGAACGTAATTCAGTAAAACTGAAGTTCTTAAAAATGCTTTTGCAGACAAAACCCCTGGCCCTAACCAAACTCCAGACCTAAATTTAAGTCTAAGGTAGGACCTACCATGACACCATCTACTCATCCTAGCACAGAACTCTGGACACGATCTAGCCAGAATCCTGTGTTGTGAAACTGCGACGCCAATAAAAAGCCAGCTAATACCAGAGGTATATTGAAGTGTAAGTTATGGGTGCACGCTGGTACAGACAAGTTAAGAGCCTTTGAGCTACAGACTGCAACACAGGCTGTAGATTTTCAGTCCTTTTCTGAAAGCCCATTCTAAACTCCAGCTTTAAACCTAACCAAGATACCACTTGTAATGTTAATTACTATTAACGCACTCTCTTTCCCAATTGTTTGCCTCCGTTCAGACAAGAATATTGGTGGCTTTATAATCACTTCCCTGACATAACTGTTATTCACGCCCATGAAATGTACATTTATGCAGTTTACTATTTGTATTGCTGAAACCAGTGCCTCTGTATGTACCTAAATATAAGGATACTGCTGGAACATAAATGCTCTTTTTTTAATCCTGCTGCTCAAGCGAGCCTTATGCTTTGATTTCACAGACACTTCCCTCTCTACCAGTGCATGAGGAAGACTTATGGAGGGGCACCTGGAACAGGAGTGTCAGAGGAGGAATGCCTCTGGCTATCTTACATATCAGCTGGCAAGTTTTGAAGGCAAGAAAATGAAACCCTTTAAGGGTTTCATTTTTCTCCTTTCTGAGGTCACAACGTGTTTGTCGTTTGTCAGCTGCAATGAAAAAAAAGGAGAAGTAAAAATCAGGGGGCGGGGGGGGCAGCATACAGTTCACGCGCTACAAAGAAGTATTGCTGTATCACTCCCCACTTACCTTATAAGCTGGGCCTAGTAACAAAGCGGCCGGTTTTCAGAGTTCTTTAATATGCAGTTTAATGCTTAAACAATAATAGTCATCAGCCGGTGGAGACCAGAGATCCCATCCCAGTCTGCAAAGATCACATAAAATAAAGCAAAATCTTAATCCTTACAGACACTTCTGCCTTAAATTCCTAACCCTTACTCAAAACTAATGCCAACCACTGATAAAGCCATGTCACCAGTACTGAGGGAAAACAAGGACAGGGACCCTGCTGACTCCAGCTGCTGCTCTTAATCTCTCAATCAAATCCAACTGAGCAAAGAGGAGCAAGAGATTTCCGTCCTTTTCTGAAACTAATTTTCAATAAGTCTTAGTTGGAAATAAAAGCACGTAGCTGCCCCTTTCGTCAGAGTTGATCTGTGCTAATGCCAGCCCTCATCCTGGGTCTCCAAGCCAATCTAAGACTGGGCTAATTGTTCCTTCATTTTTAAAAGTCAAACCCTAACCCAAACCCAAAATCTACAGTGAAACTATGACGCAAGGCATAGGCTTAAAACCCTGGCTTATCCTACACTAGAGGAACACAAAAGATTCAACTGCAACCTAGGAGATTCTACCATTTTTTTCCTAAATCCTTGCAGTCGAGATAACAACCACCCAGACAACAAATACCTCCCCAAAATTCTATGTAGACCTGGCACCACCAGGGAAGAACGTAATTCAGTAAAACTGAAGTTCTTAAAAATGCTTTTGCAGACAAAACCCCTGGCCCTAACCAAACTCCAGACCTAAATTTAAGTCTAAGGTAGGACCTACCATGACACCATCTACTCATCCTAGCACAGAACTCTGGACACGATCTAGCCAGAATCCTGTGTCGTGTATCTCTATGTTGTGAAACTGCGACGCCAATAAAAAGCCAGCTAATACCAGAGGTATATTGAAGTGTAAGTTATGGGTGCACGCTGGTACAGACAAGTTAAGAGCCTTTGAGCTACAGACTGCAACACAGGCTGTAGATTTTCAGTCCTTTTCTGAAAGCCCATTCTAAACTCCAGCTTTAAACCTAAGCAAAGACATTACCCAGGATACATTTTCATGAAAGAATGCACACAGAAATGAAACATTCTGACATCTTCCCTGCAAAAATGCTCTCTGTGTGATGCACTGTCATTCCAAAGATAAAACTCCCATTCAGTTCAGAAATTTTCAAGCTGTACAAATGTATTTTTCTTGGCTAAAACAATACACAAGCTATGTAAGTGAAAATGAATGTGGATAATTCTAAAGAGTAAGTAGCTACAGTTAATTTAACATAAAAAGAATTTGAAAATGGTGCCAAACTTCTCAATCACTGGAAACCCAGAGAATAAAAAAAATATATATTATGTTAATTAGATAACATATGCCCTTAGTTTTAGCATAACCCTCTTTCATCGCCATCCACTGCAGTATTGTCAAACAGAACAGTTTTGAAGAAGCACCATCTGTGTTATCAGCAGGGAAAAAGCCATTTGCAAGTTTTCACAGCCCCTTAATGGACCCACTCTGCTCTTGACCTTGACACTTTAGTCTGTGCCACCATCCTAAACTTGGCTCGTGTCAGTTATGGCTTATGCTTCAAATTGCATTCAGTTAAAAAAAACCCTGAAGTGTGTTATCTTTCAATTTTAAGCAATTGTGCTTCAGTGCATCAAGGTATATCAGACCTTCCACAAAAATCTCTGCTTGGCACAAGGGAACACCTCCCAGAAAGGAAGGCTGCCTGAAGGGCAACCGAAAGGGTTGTCAGGCTCTGGAATGGGCTGCCCACATTGGTGGTAGAGTCCTCATCCCTGGAGGTATTTAAAAGAAGGATAGATGAGGTGCTTAGGGACATGGTTTAGTGGTGGAATGGCAGGGGTAGGGTTAAGGTTGGACTTGATGATCTCAAAGGGCTTTTCCAACCAAAGTGATTCTATGATTCTAAGAAAGGGCTAATTAAGAAACGAGAAAAAAACCAGTCCACATAACTCCCTTTTGAAGGAGCACTGCTTCCTCACAAATCTTTGCATAAGAGAACTAAGCAATACTGTATACCTTCACAAGACTGAACACCTATACACACATTAAAAAGGCTACAACAGAAAGATGTGTACCTGCACTAACTTGTTATGTTCCCGTAACAATGCTAGTAGAGGTTCCCATTTTGTGATCAGCAGCCAGTTGGTGCCTACAGAGAATGGGCAGTCCATGATACTGAATCTCTTTGCAGCATACATTATATATTTATATACATGTTATCATAGAAATCATAGAATGTTTGGGGATGGAAGGGACCCCTAGAGGTCATCTAGCCCAACCCCCCTGCAGTGAGCAGGGACACCGCTAACTAGATCAGGCTGCTCAGAGCCCCGTCCAACCTGGCCTTGAATGCTTCCAGGGATGGGGCCTCCACTACCTCTCTGGGCAATCCATTCCAGTGTTTTACCACCCTCATTGTAAAGAATTTCTTCCTTATATCTAGTCTAAACCTACCCTGGTTTAGTTTAAAGCCATTACCCCTTGTCCTGTCACAGCCGGCCCTACTAAAAAGATTGTCCCCATCTTTCCTATAGGCCCCCTTTAGGTACTGAAAGGCCGCAATCAGGTCTCCCCACAGCCTTCTCTTCTCCAGGCTGAACAAGCCCAAGTCTCTCAGCCTGTCCTCATAGGAGAGGTGCTCCAGCCCTCGGATCATTTTTGTGGCCCTCCTCTGGACCCGCTCCAACAGTTCCATGTCCTTCTTGTGCTGAGGGCTCCAGAGCTGGACGCAGTACTCTAGGTGAGG
>NW_009258754.1:2916109-2929847 GCF_000687185.1 Egretta garzetta | reverse complement strand
CTCTTGATCCTTTCATCCCCCAGCCTGTACTGATACTGGGGGTTACCCTGACCCAGGTGCATGACCTTGCACTTGGCCTTGTTGAACCTCATGAGGTTCACACAGGCCCACCTCTCCAGCCTGTCCAGGTCTCTCTGGATGACATTCCATCCTTCTGGTGTGTCAACCGCACCTCTCAGCCTGGTGTCATCTGCAAACTTGCTGAGGGTGCACTCGATCTTGCTGTCTAAGTCATTGATGAAAACACTAAACAGCACCGGTCCCAGTACAGACATGAAGGGAGAGCTGAGAACCAGGCTAAACACTCCTCCGCATAAGCACCTGCAGTGGAGCAGAGTCACTGGGAGGTCCCAAAGGGGACAGTTTCTTACAGTGCAAGCCACACTATTTGAAATTTGAAACTGCCTGCATTAGCACAATCTGAGGTTCTCATGCTAACTTGTTATAAATGACAAGGACAGCAGATAAATTTATCTTTAAATAGAACATGCATTTTAATGTTACCTGGAGGCAGACTGTCCTATCTGGTAAATACTATAGCATAAATTTTAAACAGAAGGTGTTAAGGGTACAAAGGGGTTTGGTGCAAAGCCTATAGCTATTTCTGCCTTGCGTCGTCTTCCAAGGCTGCATCAGGGAGACATTTGGCAAAACAGAAAGCCAAGAGAATAGAAGAGACAAGTTTAATGTCTTGCTTATAGGGCATTTTGTGAATTAACAGGAAAATGCCCTCCCTCCCCAAACATTAGTTATGTTTACCTGATAACATACCTATTCATATCCTCCTGATAACACACATTAATATCCTGTCCCTGACTTAGGTTCTACTGTCCTTTGGATTTTTTAAGACTATAATCAATATTTGGCTGCATTTTACAATAAAACATGCATCTTACAAAAAAATATTATTGATTTCTAAACTTCTTTTTAAGGCATGTTTAATTTTCTGCATTTTCAAACAGGCTTCTATACAGATTTGCAAACAAAAAGTAAGACTAGCAATAAATCCCACAGGCCTATTTCTGAGCTATAACAAACACACACAAGAATTGAATTGATAGAGTAACTCAACATTTTCACCCACTTACTTGGTTCTCAACTGGAACAAAGTATTTCCAAGCATCTGAGCCTGACCTGGAAGATTGCTTTGTGCTGTGCATGTCCGAATTTTATGTTAGCTGTCTTTTAATGGTGTGAATTTTTGCCCTTAAGAATTAGCATGCATGGAAACAATCCAGGGATTGTGCTGGCCTTGCAGTTCGGAGGCAGGCAGACGGGACGCAGTTTTGTAGTAAAATGAATGGGAGATAGATTGTCAGTCTTCATTACAAATTCAGATGCTTCTGTCAGTTTAAATCACAGCTCAGTACGGGGATCATGTTCACAGCAGCTTACCTGGGATGCAGTTACGCGAGGACTACTCACACTGATAGGAAATGCCCTATGTTCGTAGCTACTTTTGAACGGTTACTGACCCAGATGATGGGTTCTAGCACAAACACAGCATCACTGATCCAAATGGTGGTACTGTTCACAGTATTATTTCATTAGTCACCACCCAGGAAGGAGCACCAGCTCACGGAAAGAGATGCTACAAGCTGGAATAGTGGTGAGAAAACAATGCCAGGCACTGCGTAGGTCACCAGAAGTGACCCCATCTCATAGGCACAATTCTGTGCCTTTACCTTGACTTCTTGACTCTCCTCACTCTCATTGCTTCCTGGAGCAAACAGAGTATATGAGCTGCAGCAGGAGAACCTTGGGACAGCAAATATGATAGCTCTGACTTGAGAATGATTTTACTGCAGCTCCTCTAAAAATTATTTTTAGTCTTTCTTAAGCCTTCTGAAGAGTGGTTAAATAGGCACTTACTGCATGGTGCACAGACGGCATAATATCCACTGTACAGAGACTTTTTGATTCATTCACCAGCTTTTTAGATATTGACATGACCACTGCAATGGAAAGGTTGTCATGGAGATGCAGAGGAAGATGGCAGCTGCAACTCTGACAAGTGACCTGAAAGGACCCAGAGGGAATTTGTCTCACCTTTTGCATATACTAGGATTGCTGTCCTCTCTTCTCTGGTTACACTTTCAGTGTTTTTAGTAGTACATCTACACAGCCATGCCGAACAAGTGTAGGCGAGGATACAGTTGTTTTACTGAGCAAAATCTCCCAATTGCTTAGCCATACAAGCCACCTCAACTTCCATGAGCTCCATTAAGATCAGAACTTGCACAGAACCCCATAATGCCAGGAACTCAAGTGGAAGCAAGTCTATATGCAGGCACTGATCAATCCCTCCTGACCAGACAGCCGTACTTAGATGCCTGCAGGACCATTGGTTAAAGATGGCAACTATGCACATGGAAGCTCGGCTATCTCTGAAAGCAGATAAACATTTTTACACCACTTCTTTGAATATTTTCTAGTGTTTTTCTCTATTAAAAAGCCTGTGTAGTTCCAGCTAAGAAGTTGGCCAGGATGGTGGATATGGAGACTTGAGAACAAGAGATCAAGACCCCAAGCCTGTACCACGCTGCCAGGAGGCTTTTATAATGATTTAGGACAGTACTCAGCACTCCTGGGTGCTGTGATTGCTTTTGTAATGCCCCTAAAGAGCCAAAATTCAACAGGCTTGGACAAAGGCCATCTGAATCACCATCATGACACCATAATTTTGAGGCCTGAGTAAGGCACAAAGCAGGTGATGTGTATATGGCCTTTAAGACTGCCCACGATATACAGTGGAAGTTTCCTATAAAAGTTAGCTTACCATTTAAGTGTCTGGTTTTTTTGTCCTTTTGTACTACAACGAACCCCAACAGAGCATTCACATTGGAAGCCAAGGACTCTTAGGAATGTGATTTACAAATTCTACATAGTGTGAGGTCAAACATATTGTGTAAATAAATTGTTCAGAAGCTAAGAACAGGAATAAATCCAAACCCCACTGAAACCAACCAAAAAAGCCTACTCTTGCCTTTATTAGGACTGGGATTTAGCTCATAATCTGATATTCCCTGCCACGCTTTAGACTGCTACTGCATCACCACAATGCACAAAGTCAGCAGACACTTGAAGGCACCTCCCTGTCTACAGAAATTCAGCATTAAGCAGTCTCTTTCCCCCCCTATCCCTAAAGAAATTCTAGCATTTAGAGGACTTTCACACATCCATGTACTGAAATTTATCTGCCATATCCAAGCTTCTAATACAGCTTTGCCAGCTTCTGTTTTCAAATTCTCTAGCCACCACCAAACCCCCCAAGTCTCCATCTCTTAAAAGCCATCCTGGAAAATGGAACTAAGACTTTTATTTCCATAGCTTGTTTTCTACTTCATTAAGCTGAGCCAATAAGAATGCAGTTATGAGAGATTTGCGATATCTTGGGGTACAATCTAATGCCTCAATTACTTGATTGTCAGGATCACTATGGAGATACAGCAAAAGCTCTGCCAAAAACCTGACAGATTGATTATTTACACATTTTTAGAGATGCGTTGTCACGAGGCCTCAGTTTGAAGATCTCAAACCTTGACTCTAAGCCCAAAGGGACCTCCTGCTGGCTTTACTTCTCCACAAAACAAATACAAATGCTTCATATTTGTGGAAACAGCTCTATTTCAATAAATTCAGGTTTGCTTTAGCCAAACTGTGGTATTACTTTCAAACAGTAATTGCAAGCTGTCTCTGCGCTAAGCCTACAGAAGAGATCACTACCCCTTTTGATGAAAATTGAAACTTCTCTTATCTTCCCCCAGATGACCTGCCCTTGTTTACAACCATTGCACTGTTGTGCCCTGTTGCCACTTAAATACTACACAAGAAGCCTGTAAATGCATACACTTTTACAGGTGTGTTCTTCCCACCCATGATCTCCAGAGAGCCTATAAGCTTAACACAGGGGCTAGTCAATGTCTGGATGCGGGACTCTGAGGACAAATCCAGCAAGGAGTGATAATTAAAGCTGGGAATCTGGTCAGCAAGGGTCTCCTGAATTTGAGCACAGAACAGCTTGGCTGGCAAACTTCACAATGGTGCCTCATGGGGAACCTGTGGGTCATGGATCCCATCAAGATCTCAACACAAGTGATTCCGTGGGAATATATACCATCAGGAAACCAAGTCTCTCTAACGGTATTTAATCCAATTCTGTCCATTTTGAGGGAAGCACAATTTAGTGCTGAAACAGGACAGGAGTATTTACTAAATCAAAACACTAACGTCCCAGGTTTTCCTTCTCAGCCTCTAAACCAGACTGAAATATGCTTTTTTTGCAAGAGCTGATGAAATCATAGCTCCAGATGGGATAGCTACAAGCTGTTGTATCTGAAAAACAAACTGGTATTAAAAACATACTTATTTTCAGATATTGGAACAAGGAGACGTAAATATTTTGTGTGAATTTACATTATGATCAAACTGAAGAATTACCCAGGGGATCCTACCTGCACTCACATAGATAGCAAGTTTCCCACGGACTTAAATGGACAGAATGCCAGTCTTTATTTAGCAACAGTATACAGAAAATGGCACTGAGTTGGTGGTTGGCTGGTATCATGGGGTGCTCTGTGTTCAGTTTTTAAACTACCTGCTTTACCCCGATACCTGGACACCTTTGAACTGCACCTGAATTCCAGTGTGTTTGCCCTCTTGACCCTTGTTTGAGTTGAGAAAAGCATTTTATCTTTGACCATCATCTGTAGAAACTACTTGCCAGCAATCTGACAGGACCTGTAATGGTTTACAACAGCAGTGAACTGAAGGCAAATGTCTCAAACCTCTGGCAAGCAACCTAACAGCCATCTTATTTTATATCATTATATTCAAAGCCTTGCAGAGACAAGGAGTCACACATTCATTTTTGTTTCTGGATTCTCATATACGAATAAAATTTTTTTAATATCTTTTGTTTGAAAAGTGTGATAAAACCTGATTAAAAATGTCTGTACTTCTAGATTCAGCAGCACAGAGAGGATATGCCATTTTTGCAAATTTGCTGATGAAGAGAAGGAACAGACATGTTTCAGAAAAGAAAATTTAGTGCAAATCAAACAACTCGAGCAGAAAAATAATTTATCAGCTTATCCTCCTAATGAGAAAAGAAAAAGAGATGGGAGCGCTCATTTTTGGCAGCGTAACAACATTAGCTAGAGAACATTAAAAAATTAGTTGGCAGTGGTGAGCCTTTGATTCAACTACTTTGCTATGAATGAGTTTTGCATTGCAAAGCAGGTTTGTAAAATTTAACAGTGTTTTCACACCATAAATTTTTTTCTTATGTTAAGTATCTCGAAATTAGCTAGGCCCACTGGACTTTAATGCAGTTGCACACTGGTAAAATAAAAGGGGAGATTTTCAAAGACACAAATTCAAGTTAAACATCCAGCTCCTGACTTTCAGGATGACTTTCAATGGGAACCAAGTATTTAACTATTATTTATGTAGGAGAAAGAAGATGTAACATGTGCAGTAAAGCACAGTGAAAAGATACTCTCCTGCAGGTGTGGTAGCTGTCGCTGTACACCTCGGGAGGTGGTCAGGCTGTTCTGGCTGGACCACTGAAACACATCATTGCTTCAAATCCCTTCTCAGCTGCTTGCCCCATCCCTTGCTTTTGCTGCAGCGTGACAGCATGTATAATCACACTCTAATGTTTTCCTGACAAAATGATGAATTCAAGAACCCTCCGTATACCAAGAACGTAGTTCAGATTATTCTGAGTTGATTTGTGTCAGAAAGCAGCTTAATCTAGATGCATATGCCAGCACACCTAAGAGGAAAATTGCCTCCAACAGGGAACGGTAACAGGCAGATGGACAACGCTGGAAAATAATCTCTTCAAGCTGGCCCAGGAAGAAGCACACCCAAACACAGCTTTATCTTTGCACAGCTGCTTCCGGGCCAGTGGGAGGGTCAACTCCAGGAACATCTCTTCTAGAGCAGAGCTGCGTGCAGAATGGTCCAACACAGCCTCCAAGTCTGGAAACTAGAGAGCTGGAGAACGTGAGACACTCATGCAAAAAAAAAAAAAAAGAAATCCCTGTTCCCTTCAGGCTACAGTTCATGCCCCTTCATTACTGTGAAGGACACAACTACCTCTATGACAAAATATTCAAAGCTGAATTCACAACTCCCCTTCAGAACAGCATGCTTGATGCAACAAACTTTATGCTTTTCTGTACTTGTTATCTGGGTCTACTTATGTTTTCATTTCAGAACCATTTGATTTTTGTGCAGTGATTTTAAAAAAAGCCTGCTTTTCACTTTATATTGTGGTGACAGTTCTTTGTATTTTGACACAAGACACCAAAAATCTTTCCAAGAGTTCTATTAATAAAAATCCTTGTAAGTAATACAGCTGATCAGATAGCTTCACTAAAATTTAGGAAGAAAGCCAGCCTTCCAACTAAGATTTGGAAGCAAGCCTATAAATGGTCTACATACTAATAAATTCAGCTGTTCCCCCTACCCCTGGAAGTCCATCCCATGAAGTTGCCAAGTTGTCCTGTTGCAAGGCCAGGCATGACATCTTTCAAGCATTTCTGATTGCTTCTCACTCTCAATACCTCAACCACGCACCGATTCATCTTCCTGCACAGCGCATGTCCTTAAAACAGTGTCTGACATAGAGAAACACAATGGGAAGCGTGCTGAGAGCTGATGACATGTATTGCTTGAGACAAAAGCCAGCCCTGTTCTGAAATCTACTATTTTGATAAAGCAAAGATTATGATATTGTTCCATTGTACTCTCTTATCACAGACCCTGAAGCAATCCTTGGTTATATCAAAGCACCTCTCTGTCTTTGTCTCAGAATAGGGGCAAAATTGCAAAAGGTTTTCATCTGCAAAATCTCAACTGAATTATAAAAAAGGAAAATCCTTACTGAAAGCAGTCCAGCGCTAGCATCACAGAACCTGTCATTTATTTGCTTTTTTGTACTCTTTCAATGATAAGCTAACTTCATATCATGAACACAAAAATAAACTTAGAGCATAAGTACAGCAATTAGATTTCACACTGTTCATAAACTGTTAAACATCAAATGACTCACCTCAGTTTCATAGGATTCCCCAAATCCCAAAGATAATCCAAACAAAATTCTAATAATAAAAAGGAAAATTAACTATGAATTGGCTCATTTAAGTCTATAATTTGACTGCTATGCATCTGTAATATTTTTCTCTTTGGGTCATGTTAGTTTAATGGTTTCACTTATGCGAGATAGAAGAGATGCAAGTTATTTTGAGCATATCACTTGGAGATTTCGAAAATAATAACTGGATTTCTGCATCCTTTATGACCATTCTACTACTACTTTATCAAAGGCAGCACATCCTCCCTAATAAAATGTTAACAGCTAGCATGAAAACCAAGGGAATACGCAGCTTATATTGAGAAGGCTGAAGTGGGTCTAAAACAGTTCTAGAAAATCAACTGTGTCATGAAAGGAAAGGGAGAGAGGTGTTCTGGCCAAGCTCAAACCTCCCCATTCACGCCACTTGCTCAAAGTGTTCATGGTGGAGCCCCAAGCTGCTCCCACCGAGCACCCCAGCAAAACCCTTCAACACAACTTCTGTGCAGCCCACACCTGACATGGAGAGTGGCAGGAGCAGCCGCTGCGTTTTCTATTTCCCTAGAAGGTGGAGCACATCAGCTTTCCTCTCAGCCACGCTGAAGGATACCCATCGCTCAGCTCTCCATCTCATTCACAGCATATACAAGCCAGTGAGGGACAGAGTGGTTCCAGCCGTTTTCTGTGGTGCAGTGAGGAGAAACATCAGCAAAACATGTAGCCATTAGGAGTGTCAGTGTGGAGGACACAGCCTCAGTAAAGAGCTCAAGAACCAGTAACTGCAGTGCCTTCACATTTGCTTGCTTTCTCTTATCAGTGTTAGGACTTCTGGTTGGGCAAAAGTATCCTACATCAGGTCACAAGGTAACAGCCTGAGGGACAGAGGAAGCTGTCATAAATTAAGTTATATGTAGGTGGCTCTAATGTAAAGGCTTTTTGAGCCCCAAATGTGTAATTCCTTTTGAATGTAAAAAATTCTCATCTAGGTGAGTCTAGGAAAGCAGTCTTAAGTTTAGAAACAGAAGTACAGCATCTACAGAAGGCCCTTCTGAAATTAGAAAGCTCTTCCTGTCAAAGGGAAAAGAGACAGCTTTTTACATAGTTCACTGAAATATCTGTAAATCTATTTCTCTTCAGCATCAAGAGTAGTGCAAATAAAGACAAACTAAGCATCTATTTTCAAAAAAATAAGAATCACTAATTTAACTCTCTACAGGAAGTGCTTTCTTCCCCCCCCCAAGAGTCTTTTTCTATTGGCATTAACCTCAATCAATACAGTGCAGTCACATGTTTTATGAATGACATAGTTCCCAGCAGCAAATAATGGGAAAGGGACAACTTTCTGAGAAAAAATGGGAGGATAAAAGCTAGCTTTTTCAGTAACAGTAATGAAATCTGTAATAAAGACCGGCTGCCACGAAATTCTTTTATTATCAGATCAGTCAAATCCACCTTACGTAGCACATATATCTGCTGCCTATCGGTACATGGCTGATTTCTGCAGAGATGGCAACGTGATTTACTGGGCACAGCTGATGAATGTGGCACAGCTGCACAGTCAGGATCGGCGGTACCAACCATCTCATGACTTTCAAACGACTGAACCACTGAAGTGCTTTGTAATCTTGAAGGTCAGACAGACGCTATGCAACAGCATTAGGACAAGAGTTTTCCCTGATGTTACAGGAGCAGTTTTAAGCATAGGGCAATGAGGAAGGAGAGCTAACACACACTGTGGGGGTTGGCACTCACTTTAGGATAGCCCAACGCTGTATTACTGAAACAGCTAAAGACGATACCGTGCCGTGGTAGGCTGGCATGAGCACCTCACCCAGTGGTGTTCCTCAGTCAAATGGGGTCCAGTGAATAAGATTTACTTAGGCAAGTCAGGATAGCAAAGCTAGGCCTACAGAAGGATGCAAGTAAAGTAATTACAAGGTTGCATTTCAATGGTATTATGATTTCCTCTATAGCCATAAGAGATTTAGTGTCCATACAGTAGTAGAAAAACTTCTACCGAATGTATGCGTCACTGCTGCAAACCAGCAATATAGACAGAAGATACAACAAAAACAATCCAAGAGAGTCAGTCTGAACTAATTGCTGTGCCAGCTGTGCTATTTGTTAACTACAAGACGCAATAGCTGGCTGATGATTCAGATTGTCTGTATAAATATGAACTATTTTCAAGTAATAATAAAAAAAGACAGCATTATTACTATGCAAATGAAAGAACAAGGCAACCTAGGTCACTATTCCATATGTAAGATACTTCCCTATGCTACTCAAAAGCAAAAGAAACCCAGTAAAAAAGGGAAATCAAGGAAACTGCTCGTCTTAAATATAAACAGCCTATGACAAAAGGGACTCTTTAGAGGGCTGTCTGCACTTGCTGTTACTGGTTATATCAATTTCTATGCACTGTCCTTAGGACAGTAAATTAGAGCATAGTTTCAACACAAAAAAGTCAGGTTTTGAGGCAACCTCCCAGTAGAACAAGTAACCTAATTAGTTTAAAGATGAAGCCTGGTAGATTTATGAATGGTATTATAGGCCACAAGTTCCCATAACAAGGACCTGGATTTAATCACACAAGAATCCCCTTTTGGTCCTGTTGCTAAGCAAGTGGGGACTAATATCTTGTTAAGTACCCGCAGAGTGCCATGGCTGCTATTCAGCCCCTCCACAAGTCACGAAAAAACAGTAACAATGCAGGTTTACACCAGGCTAACAGAGTGGCAAGTCCCTTCTGGAGAGCTGGGTGAGGATGCTTCTGGACTGCACAGATTATTTACCTTTTCAATGTTCTTTTCTAAGCTTTTTCTAGGTAGTCTGCTGTCACCATTCCCAGGCCACTTTTAAACCGTAAGAGGCCTGTAAATCACGCTCTTTCTTGGTAGTAATACTATGCCTACATGTTAAGGTCATTTCTTAAAGTTTTAGAAATCCTTGGGAGATGTGTTATGATCTACATAAACAGCAGTGCCATAGAACAGTATGACAGGGTGTTAGATGGTTTTACCTCATAAGCAATTTACTGACTTACTAGAATCTACTAGGTTTACCAGCTACAAAATTTCTCCTTAATATCAACCTGTAGCAAAATACCAGGAATGAAACTTTACTGAGGTATGACAAAAAATGCAAATTTTTCTCTTCTGCACGTGTATCAGAGTTCCTACTAGGGATTTTCTTTTTCAACTCATACATCCACTTCCAAATACTTATCTGTCATCTAAATAGAAGTGCTAACATTTTTACACACTGATGTATTCAAGCTCTGTCCAGGCTATTCAAGCCAATGTCTGATACCCCACTATATTGATACCTCAGCTCCACTGAGACCTGGGTCTTGGCTTTGTTGCCTTTTGTTAGAATTCCCAGTCTGAATCATGCTTGCATATTGAATAGTTGTATTAAACAACTTCATCTCTTTCTAGAGTTTTATGCCCTCATCTCTGGGAAGCAGGGACATTTCAGAGAGAAGATAGCTCTGCAAATTGATTCAGCAGGGAGTAGATAGTTCACTTGATCTGTTAATTCTACAACTTGCTGTTTAGTGCCATATACCTACAATGCTTTTTTTTTTTCTTAAGTAATGTGGGTCAAGCTGTTGTGATTATGTCAACCTAATTAGCAATCAGAAACTACAAATACAGAATGAACCCTCCATCAGAAAAACTCAATAAAAAGTTAAAATCCAACCCCAAGAACTTGAACTTCCTGATTTATATGTGCATCTCTTTACACTCTTGTCGCCCTGAATCACCCTAAATTTCCATAATGTTTCACATACTGAGGGGAAAGATGAAAGCTCAAACATACTTCTTTCAGTTCTGTGGGACAGGGAAGATGTTATTTAGGAATGTGGATTTATGTGGTACTTCTGTAAGCTTTATGACACATTCATGATTTACTGTTTGGTGACCCTACCTGTGCTGCATAGGATTTTGACTGTAAGATGGTATTACTATTGGTCTTTCACCTTCAAAGTGCTTTCTTAGACAGCCTTGGGCTTTTCATCCTGTTACATACCTTATATTCATGTTAGGAGATATTTGATTGCCTGTAAACAAGGAAATAATCAGCGTAAATTACTCTCTTAAGCATTCATGTAATTTTGCCTCCATTAATTCCGTCTTACTGACTTCCTACTAACCTAGAAAAGTTTAAGAGGGGGTGCATGGAGGGGTGGAAATACTGCTTAGAGAACAATGACTGGAATTGCTTTAGCTGGTATGCAATTCCCATAAGACCATACCACTGTTTCTGCACAGAAATTCCTACAACTAAAAAAAAAAACAGTGGGAAACCCATGTTTCTGTATAAAAAGCTGCTTTTGGTAGAAGGGGGATAAAATTTCATCATGAAAAGACATTTGCGCCTGAACAAATTCACCATTTTGCCCAGAGGGAGTTCAGTCATTTACACCACAAATAGGAGTGTTGGCTGGCAGAAAGAGCAAACTGTACACTGGATCAAATTTTCACATACTTGCAAACTATCAGTTTTCATATTAAGTGAAAATTGGTACTTTTCTATAGCTCTGTTTTCAATATTCTCGATCACCATCAGTCCAGGGATCAGAAATCCCAAGGTCAAGAACAAGCCCCCACTTTCAGAGTCAAAAGTTCAGAATGACCTTTTACAAAAATAGGCATCTTTTCACTGGTCCCCCTTGGTCTCCTGGAGTTACACTGCTTTTTCACAATGAACCACTTCATAACACTTCAAATTAACAGGCTAAACAACAGCTGTGTTAAATAAACTCAGATATTACAGGTGGAAACGCTTTTCTTCCCACTAAGACTCCTAAATCTTTGAAAACTAAACCAAGAGGAAGCCAAATCAAGAATTAGTTTGACTGCACCATTTACCTGATTTAGTATGCAGAAAATTAATTTGCATCTGGTATTAGTAACCTGAAATATTCTGCATTAATTGGGGCTTGCTTATAAAGCAACTGTCATTCCTTGCAAAAGGTGGGCATCTATGGCTTACACAAAGAGGTCCCGATCCATGACTAACACTCCTCAATGTTAGGATAAAAAAAATAAAATTCATCATAATCCAAATTCCCTCAACACAGTTCAATAAGAGACTCTAGCTGACTTAGTGAGTTTTTAAATTATCTCATACTATGGTCACCTCATCAGTCCTTTTTGTAGAAACTGAACAGAAAAAAAATAATATGGAGCTGAACCACCAACATTCACTCCAGCAAGGCCTCCTCAGTAAGGCTCTCATGGGTTGCAAAATACCTCAGTGGGTTGGATTTCTTTTTTTTAATTTGGTTTATGTTCATCTGAAAGTGTTAACTATAAGATTGGCAGTTGTGTTCTTGAACTGAAGCAATATCTTAACATTTTCTGACCAGTGGCAGTTTGGGGCTTTTTTATTTGGGGATAGCAAGTAATTATTTATTTATAGAGGCTGATAAGAGACACAGCTGCACCCCTGCATGCTGCAGCAATTTCTACCTACAAAAAAAAAATCAATCAATAATGCCAGGAAAAGAGTAAATGAAGGTTTGCATAAGGTAAAAACACATATAGCGTTCTTACCATATCCTCCCTGCCCCTACTTGTTTCCTTCTGTGGCATGCTAGCTTTAAGCACTTCAGCATAATCTTAACATATGTTGACAGAGCGCTCTGGCAGAACTAGGTGCTGGTGTTTTCCCACTGCAACACAGTATTTTCTCTATATGCAGTCCCCTTTAGTTGGTGTTTTCATGTACTGTAATTGAAGTTTATCACATCCTATACCTGCAAAAGTAGTTAAGACCACAGGATAAGGAACCAGACAACATGTAGCAGTATTGAGATCTTAAACTCTGCTTGACAGAACATCACTATTGATCAAAGCTAGACGAAGGACAAAATACTTGTATCAGGCACAGTAAAGGACTCCAGTGCTGCTAAGTTAGTTTGCTGCCTTCCTGTCCTGAGAAAGGACTGTGAATTCAAAGTGAAGTTCCTGAAGGCCCATGTGGTCAGCATACATGTATGGACAGTACAAGATTTCACAGTCCTAATGTAGACTAAAAGAATCAAAATTCTGAATATTCACATATATCTGTATAGAGCAAAGGAAGAGCAAATACCAAGGCAAAGCCTTAACCTCCAAACCTTAGGAGACTATTGATACCATGAGCATTATCTGTCCAAAGAACCCCAAGCAAGGCAGACTGCTCTCTGCCTTGGGAAGTGGCACAGCAAATCAAAGTCTCTCCTTCACTGGAGGAAATCCAGATGCATATAAACTCAATTATCTTGGAAGAGACAGTCTCAACTTCCAGCGCTAAAGTGGAATTACTGTGCAGAAAACAAAGTCTTTGGAGAAGGGAAGTCAAAAAGTGTGCATAAGGAGGGAAATAAACTTCAAGGCAGAAGAAAAATCAATCTTTGGGAGCAAAGCCATGATTTTGTTCTTTGTTCTCCATTTTTGCTGGTGACTTGGGAAAAAAGGGCCAGAATCAGCCAGCATAATACCTGCCTGTCTCTGCTTTCTTTTCTCCAATCTTCTAGACTGAGAAGGAATTTGAATCTGGGTCTCTTCTGTCTTTCCTGAGTGCTCTTACCTTTATTTTACTTTTGTAAAGCAAAAAAAAAAAAAAAAAAAAACCCACTCAAAAAAAAAAACACCTGCAAAC
>NW_009258754.1:2882130-2916067 GCF_000687185.1 Egretta garzetta | reverse complement strand
AAAAAAAAAAAAAAAAAAAAAAAAAGCCACTCAAGTAGAATGACACCGGCCACATCAGTAAGGAAAGCAGCAGTCATTGCATTTTATTTCATACCTATTTCCAGGCCAAGCTCATTAAGGAATCTGAAAAAAGGAATGCCAAGTTTCAGGATCTCAATTGAGATTAGGGCTAAGCTGCATATTCCTGTCCCACTGAGGCATTTGTGGATATGAGCAGAGAACGATTTCCAGACGTTTGGCTAAATAAAATGCTTGGGGATTTCTGCAGTTCATCTACCATCAAGATGAAGCAGCAAGGGGTCTTTGGCAAAACATAAGTGCCCAAGTCTCACTTTATACACCCAAGTCCTTATTAGTCTACAGCATCAGGTGTCCAGATAAATCCTCTTCAATCCCTAAATTTTAAGATTAAAGTAAGAGAGAGGTTAACTGTAGGTTCTACCTGTGCTGCATCATAAGGAGGTATCTCTCTTTTTGCACAACTACGCTGTCGTCGTGCTTTTTACTCGTGTTGAATGACGTGCTGATAGCAACAACTTCCAGAATACACAAGACTTTTCAACAAAGGTGTTTGTCAGTAAAGTTGCAGCTTTGGTTACAGCACTGGAAACTTAGCCATCTCAAATCCATCAACTTATGCTTTTGCCTATCTTCTCTCTGGTCTGTAATGCCTGGAAACATCTCAGCTTCAGTGCTTATGCTACAAAGGAAGCTCTCCAGCTTCCAGTTTCTTAAGGCTGACATGGTCCTTTGAGAAACAAGCTCTTTCCAAGGATATCAGAATAGCAAGGCAAGGCTCCTCTATCTTCTGCATCTTGTTCCATTAAGTACAAGGGAACCTGGGCATGCAAATTACATAAAGCTAAGTTAACCAAGCTCTTCATTTTGACACAAAACGAAGGAATAAGGGATTCTTCTTAAATCAACCATTAGAAGCTGCATCTTATTTTGATGTAATACAGGCAATTTCAGACATGGGGAGCAGAGAGCCGGAAAAACAGGGCCAGTTGCAATAGGATGAGGGGTAACGGTTTTAAACTAGAAGAGGGTAGGTTTAGCCTAGATAAAGAAGAAATTTTTTTTTACAATGAGGGTGGTGAAACTCTGGCACAGGTTGCCCAGAGAGGCAGTAGGTGCCCCATCCCTGGAAACATTCAAGTTCAAGTTGGACGGGCTCTGAGCAACCTGATCCAGTTAAAGATGTCCCTGCTCCCTGCAGGGGGGTCAGACTAGGTGACCTTTAAAGGTCCCTTCCAACTCAAAGCATTCCACGATTCTGAGGTTTCTCATTTGCACTCTTCCAGGAAAGAGACGCTAAATCATGAGGACTTAATGCTGTATCATCATGTTATGCTGTGGTATCACCAAGTTGGAAACAAAACGCTGCAAGTTTGGTACATGCTGAAGGGTGAATGCAATCATCCATCACAGCTCAAGAAAATTGCAACATTAATCAGTCTATTCAGTGACACCTTCATCCAAACACCCCAGTAGACAGCTACTATTGACATACACTGCATGTGAAAAAGCTCACCTCTACATGCTAGGGTCTACTGCATACAGCAATATTCTCATTTCAGTGCAAATCTGCTCTTTCACTTCCAAATAAACAACACACACATCATCATCCCTAAACCTACTTAGGCATAAAAGCAGCCCTTTTGAGAACACTCCTGTTAGACCATGCCCCGCTCTGGAGTGAGCTGGTAGTTCGTTTTTCCTTATGCAAAACTTCAAATACCCCCTTTTTTTTTCCCTTTTGTCTTGGCCTTAATTTCATGTAATACAGTGAATTAGCCAGGTTCAGAAAGAAAATAATTCTGTCTTCTCTTACATATAACCCACCTTATTTTTTTCAGGGTGACTCTGCTGACATTCTGCTCTTACCCTGCCTTTAACAGAGACTACCAGGCTTCTTGCTCAGTCACAAGAATGCTGTTTAGTCTGTTGGCTCAGGATGTTTGTAGATATCACTGTTATAGAGGCCTTTTTTGCAATGCTGACTTGAGTTTTCTTGTAGAAAACCTGATGAACTTAGTCAGATAATCCTGTTTTTCTCTGTCCATTACCCCTTTTAACATCAGAAGTCTGCAACTTAAAGAAAAACTGTACAACCACACACAAGGCAATAAGCATCTAACAAATAGATGCAAAGCCAAATCTGGAAGCGAGCTAGGCAGTTTTTGTTCCTTGCTAACAGTTTAAACCCACCCCCTTCTCCAACTTACTTTTATATCTGGCTCCAGCAGAGTGGCAACACTGAGTGCACAACAGGCCTAGGAATCGCTGCAGCTTTATTCCATCTCCCTTCAAAGTTGCGTTTGGAGGAGAAATCAGATATTAGTAAAGTTCCTCTACTCCTTCCCCAGAACATGTGAAGAATGACTGGGTGTAATTGCCTAAGATGCATATAGTATGTAACACTGAATACAAATCTCTGCTCAGAGCCTCATTCATCCCAGGGACTCGAATACACAGTTTGAAACCACAGCAACTCCCTGTTTTCTCCAGAAAACCTGCAGATGCCCGCATCCTTCTTTAGGAAGGGATTTACAGCACTGAATCACAATGTTATTTCCACTCTAGGAAGGAACAGGAAGCTTGGCAGATACTGCCACCACATGTTGCCAACTCTCCATTTGAATAACAAGATGTGTCTTTCATAGCCAGGGAGGAATAAAGCTCTACAATTCTCAGAGATTTGCCTTTCTTGAGATATTTGGTAAGGGGTGGTGGTGGTTATGTCCTTTCGTCTTTTCCAGTAAGGCAAACCCCTCATACTTTCTTGTCTTTCAGTGTCTTTTCATCTCTGTCATCTCTAAAAATCCTATCCCTCCCAAATTAATTCTGCACACCTTTTCAGGGAGGGGGGAAGAATAAGATAAGCAACAGCCGAAGCGAAAAGCTCAGATCCTGAGAATTATCAGAATGCTGTCCCACAGAAATATTCCGTCATGTCTGAGAACCACTCCAGTGTCCCTGCCCTACCATAAGAAAATTTTTTACCCTGGGAAAGAAGGTGATGGGAAGCAAGTATAGTTCTGGCTGGACTGAGCTATGGGGAACTGCAAGCTCAAACTGGTTCACTCCTGCATGGCAAAGGCATTTCAGTGTGTGTGGTTTTAACAGCTCTAAGCTGCTGTTGCTTGAGAGGTAATATTCCATTTACATCCAAGCTATAAAGTTTTGGCAATCGTCCCCTTGCTTTATAACAGTTAGCGACTAGGGCAGATATTCTTCTCTCTAATGGGGAAAGGTCAATATTTTTTATACTGGTTTTGTGATTTTTTTTTTTTTCTTTTTAGTATTGCAAAGCAAGCACTTTAAATCCTTGTCTATTGCCTGAATGAATTAGGGAATAATATTGGACCACCCTACAAGCATAGCTGGATGGTTGTCATTTTTCAGTATTTTCCCTCAACTGGTCTCTTAGGAAAATGTGTGAATGATAATAGATCATTCTTGTTTCAAGTAATTCAAACCATATTCCCAAGTCTTTAAACATATCCAGAACGAATCCAGCTGGAGCTCCCCAAAGCAACCTGCAAGCCATTCAATCACTGAGAAGGCCAGGAAACATTTTGTAGTGGCAGAGCAAGATAATATAAACTCCATAGACTTTTACTGATAGCTACATTTCAGAAGAGAACAGAAGGGAAACAAATACCTCAAGGAATGACAGAATGAAAGCACCTGAGAACTATCATAAAAATTTACCAGCTTAGAAACAAATTCTCCTTGCCTGCCTTGAGCAGCCAGAGGGAAAGATTAATCATTAAGAATTATTTCTGTAGGAAACAGTATTTGTAGACAGTGAAAGGAGTAACAACAGGATAAACGTCTTTAGCTATTTCCAGAGGATGAGGAAGGAAACCCCAATTTCTTCCCCAGAAGACCTTGCTGGGTCTTCCCATGGTGACTTTCCACAGAATTCCTTGCAGAGTGCCCCACCTCTGGTGAGAGATTCACTTACTGGGGTTTCTTAGTAAGAACAGAGTTGTTTTTTCAGCATTCACTTCCTTTTTCTATTCAAAGGATAAACTAGAGACACTGGGGAGAATTTTCTCCCAAGAGGCGCGCTCTCCTTTCAGTATCTGTAACCGCAAAAGGCTCTCACTGATACTTGTTTTAGCCAAGGTCTGCCCTGGGTAAATATTGAACAGTCCTGTGAGAACTGGTCTTTCCTCTTCAGGAGAGGGCAGTCTGAGCCCACAGAAAGGTTTCTGTCAGACCTTCTCCTGGGGAAGCTGTGGAAGAGCTAGAGACAGCACAAACCCAGATGTGACCCTGAACAGTACTTATACTATTAGCTTCTCAATGGAAGAATCTGGCACGGCTGAATTCAGATAAAAATTCTGCAAAGCTGTATGTATTTAGAGAGCTTTGTTCCCTTCAGTGGGAATTGCTGGCAAAGGGGACCACTTTTTCCATTATTTTAAAAAATACTGTTATACAGCTAACCTCAGATAATGAAAACAATAATAAAAATAAAAACTAATCACACTGCCTCCTGGCCTATTTTTACATGCTGCTTCTTGTTATGGCAAGGACATGACTTACTCTTGCTCTAACTCAGATGTGTCAGAGTAACTTCCAGATTTTTATACTTTCCAGAGAAATTCTTAACCTGTAACTTGGAAGAGAACTTCTCACCAACAAGTTCCTCTGAAACATTTACAACACCTCCAACTCAACCCCCACCATTCAATATTCCCAAATCTTTGCTCAATGCAGAAACTTGCCATCACTAGATACACAGCCTGCATACAGGCCGAGTCAGATGTCACCTTGGAAGTGCTGAATTTTCCTTCTGTACCTGCTGCTGCAACGCTCCCTCATTACCTTCAGCCAAAGCCTAACCTGAATGAGCACAGAATGGTTTCATGGGAGTCTTGCTGGACCTTGTGGACATGGGAATTGTTTATTTTAAATAGGTGAATAACAGTGGTCATTGTCGAAGACTATACCTGGAGTCTTTTTTCTCTCCTTTGCAACTGAGGAAGCAACACTCCTGGCCTATAGCAAAAATTCTCATTAGTATTTTGTAACTGATTGAATATGCATTTTGCACTGGTTTTTAATCTTACCTTGCTGGCCACAGCAATCTTTTTTTTTTTAAAATCACATTCAAAACTTACTGTACTGCAAATAGTTTCAAACTGGTCATCCACAAATCACACTGTCTGCCAAAACACATTGACAGCCACACTAAATACAATAGCAAGACCAATTCTTGCAGAAGCCTTCTTCAGAGGTCACCAAGTACTTGTAGTATTCACCACCAATCCAACAGTTTCAGTTACAAAACACTTTGTTTAGCTAAGATCTCACCCCCGCTGGAATAATCTAGAGATTTCCCTTGTGGCTCCACATCAGTTAGTTCCACAAAAAAATATGGATTGGATCTCCTGCATTTACTTCATCTAAGATACAGGTGGGATAACAAAAAATCATCAGCTTTTTTTTAAACACTATCAATTCTTCCTTACCATCCACTTACCTCTATGTCTATAACATACTTTGCAGAAGAGGGATGTACTTAGAGCTGTGCTTGCTACAGACACAAGACCAGTTTCCTCATTTAATTGTTTTCCCTTTTAAATATGGGCACTACATTATCTAGTCTCTAATTACATAGTGGCAGTCATGAATTAACAGAACCCTTAAAATATTTTCTGCCACACTTGCACATTGCATACCTGTTTTCAGAATTTTGGATGGATGATCAAGTCTCAGAACAGGCTCCTCTGAATTTTCTTTGCGCTCCAGACACAGTAATTTCAACATTTATGTCCTTAGCCCCATCCCAAGTCTCTGCTGCAGGAACACGATTAGGAAAAGCCACTGGCTTTTAAACAGTCACAGTTAAGAGAAGAAATGCTTGTTTGGGTAGAAATCTACCCCAAATTAGCAGTAAGTTTCACCACCTGGAGCTTGTCTTTGAAAGCTCCTATTTAACTTGACACAATTCTATCACTAACAAGTATCTCTGCATTAGTGAAACCAGTCTTAGGAGCATCCCTTGAAATATCCCATCTACAAAACCAGAAGCTCCTCCTCTCCCATATATCTTTTGCATTTAACCACACCATTTTGTTTGCATCAATTTGCTCAGGAGAACTAGATCCCTGTCCTGGCATTTCCTGCCTTTGACAGGAGCTGTGCAGGAAGATAACGATGTTCTAAGCCAGCACAAAGCGCACTGGCTGGCAATAGTGCCTAAAAGATGAGAGGAGTATTTGTCTTTGGAAGTACCTTTTTATTTTAGTGTTAAGTGCATTATCAAATTCAAGGGCTTTCTTTTGTGAAAGAGATGATTGCTAAACCTCACATGCTTTTAGGTTGCATCTCTGTCAGACTACATTACCACATTAATGCCAAGCCATAACTCAGTTAGGACTTTAAACAGACCTTCATTTTACATACATGCTTTTTGTCCAGGGCAAGCTTAATACAACTCTTCCAGCAGAAGGGGCTGTAAAGCAGCACGAATGTCAAAACATCCCCAAACACTTAACCTGAGCTCTGCCCTGCCAATTTGCCTCTTTCAAAGAGTTAAAGATCAATTACAGACAATTGCAATTATGCCAATTAGAGGCATAATTCCAGATGTGTCAGGGATAAGCACACTGGTTGCTTGTATTGATTCCAGAAGACCAGTCACCTCTAAGCCTGGCTGACCTGGAAGCTAGAAAGTCTTCGAAGCACAGCAAAGTAGGTCAGGTCACATTAACAGCTACTGAAAGAAAAGAAAAAGTAGTTATCACAGATGTGCTGTTTTAATGCAAGTTTTGAAATTTTCTGCGTAGCTGAAAGAATCAAATTGGAGACAGGCATCAAGCCTGACTCCATGTTAAAGGCTGCAAAGGATTCAGTTCCAGAACACACACTGAGGGGGGAAAAAAAACCCAAACCAAAATGCAGCACACAATCACCACCAACCAAAACCTACGTATACATTTGCAGAATGATTTCTGAGGACAGACTTCAGATCAAACACCCACTGTTAAGAGAAACTGTATCTAATAAAAGTTTCAGATTCAAGGACTTGGTTATAACTGCACATGCAATTAATTCTGAACATTTTAAGGAATTACCGTACTTCATTTTTGTCAGCAGCAGTTTGTGCCAGCTGGCACTTTAAATGGACACGAGTTTTCTGATCACTAGTTACTCAATCTCAGTTGACAGACAGCAACACTTAGTTCTGCAGAGGTAACAGTATTCAAATCCAACTGCAAGAACACATCCAACTAGTTTAAGTCATCCATGAACCCCTCCAAAAGTAACATTACAGGTACAATACAGATAGCTTATTTCCAGCCACTATAAAATGGCACAAGATAAAATAATTCACCGGGCTCTCCTAATGAATTGCTCATTTTTAATCACAACTGTCCAGGCACTGGTATATATCAATAATAAAAAAATTAAAAGGTTAAAAATAGTGTACAGTTTAGCACAGAAGGCAACATTTGTATAGAAGCACATAATTTTAATTTGCTTTGAGGTTTAAAGCAATCCAAACAAAAAAGTTAACTATATAAATACAGAGTAAATGCACATAGTTTACAGCCAACTACATGTATGCAAGAATAACAGCAAACCTCACATGAGCACTGAAGTATTCTCAAACTGTCATTTGTGAGTGTTTACCTATGACTCTGAGGGCATAATTCCGTTCACATATGCAGGGTAGGCAGACTCTCTTAAATAGAGCTGAAAACTTACATAATTGAGTCTTAACAGACAGAAAAGTTGAAAAAAGTAACACATTTACCTAGACACACTTCAGTCTTCAGCTTGTTTTCTGAATTTAAAACAGTTCAAACAGGAAGCAACATTTATAAAGGCTCTCCAAGCTTTTGTCTCTGGAAGCATCTTTTTTTTTTTTAATGCTACAGTCTGAGGAATGTTACAAATTATAAGAACAAAACCAGAACAGCAGAAACTGTCATTAGCAAAACATCTTAATCAGAAAGGAAATATATGGAGTGCATTATGTAAACAGGGAACTAGATAGGTGCAATGTCAATATACAAGTGGGCAGGTTGATGTTTCAGTTACAAATAAAGTAACCAAAGAACTCCATAAATCCCTACTGTAAACCTACTTAGACCCACACAGGCTGGCAGATCAGAAATCGGGACAGAACAGCAGATCTGTTGGGCAGGGTTTGAGGGCTGGGCTCAGCCCTGCGGCACACACCTCCTCGCCTGGCTTCACATGCACTACAGGGACTGGATGGGGAACAGAGGTGCCGTGAAATGTGGCTGCATCCCTCCGGACACTGCAGGCCCCACAGCCTCTCCCAAACCCAACGGGCTGCCAGCTGAACAGCTTGCCAAAACACTTGCGTTTCATCTAGGCAAGGGAAATACGAGGAAACTAATTAATTACCGAATTTTTCAGACGTCCAAGACCTTTACCACTAGCACAGAAGAGCGTGACAGATAGACGACATTCAAATATAAATCAAGATGACCAACTAAGTTACAAGAGACTTTAAATGCACTCCTTTCAGTTCCGTAGTTAAGGATATTACCTCATGTAGCATGTTCTTTCTCCCTTTCAGTTTTTATACTAAAAAAAATAAAATCAAGAAAACTATGTAAATAATTTAAAGATCTTTGGGAAGTATTTCAGAGGTAATTTTGTATGTACCAGTAGTTTAAAAATAACAAAAAAAATCCCGAGAAACTTTGGATTTATGTCTGTTATGTGAAGCAAGCCAAAAAGATCACCCCTGAAGTTTAAAACCTTGCTTAAACACCTACTGAAGAGGTGTAATAAGAAGCTGATTGTCTATTTTTTAGCTGTTGTCTCCCATACTGAATTGTCCTTGTTAACATTTTCTACTTAGCACCTCCAGGGGATCTGTTCTCACCCAGACAAGGCACACACATGGTACCCAGTGAATTAATGGGAGATGACCGTACAACCAAGGGAGAACATGTCCAATAAACAGGGGGGAGTAACTCTCGTGAAGCCTAGGCTAAGCCAAACATTAATTGTCTTCATTAATTCCAAAGCTGAATACTGTCTTTGCTAATTCAAATTTTGGCTGTGACTGAATAATCTGGATAGCCTGAAGAGTAATCCACTTTCTACAGAACAAAAGTTACAGCACATAGCTGTTCCTGTACTTAGCTATCTGAACAATGGCATCACAGCAAGGCTTAGGTCAGAGTCACGAATACTCCAGACTTCTCCTAGGGAGATCACTAGAAGCAGCCCACTTCAGAACACACATTTAAGCACTCCCCTCACTACTTTAAAACACTCAAGTTGACCTTTGGTCATACAACAGACCACACTATCCCTGCCTTTAAAAAGGTAAGACAACATTTTCCAAGGAGAAGGAAGACCATACAGCTAAGGCTCTACGGCAAGGTCGCTGTACATACTATAGGTGGCTTTTAAAAGGATGAGCAATTAGTACAGAGAATTACATGAAGTACTCAAATACTGTGTGGAGAACATGACAAGGGGCAAAATAAAGGAGAGCAAATGAGAAAAACCCAGACATTGTTCCGTAAGCTTCAGGCTTTTACATACAGCCTACAGAACTACTGCAACAGAGATGCTATGGATCTACAACATAAAATGTTTTATCCTGCACAGCTCACATGGAAATCAAACCACATGCTTTCTTTAAAACCAAACTGCATGTTTTGAACACAGTTTGACTATAGATAACCAGTAAAAGGAAGAAAAGTCACAAGCCATAAGAAGGCCACAAAGTGCATAAGGAGTCATTCATACAATAAAGCCATTGCACACAATGCACAGTTCAAGTGTACTGAAGTACCACACTGGAAGAGTTGATAGGGCAGTTCCGTCCACACCAGTGTAGCAGCATTTATACGCAGAAAGCTATTGCCCTCAATTTATAATGGCCATCTGCCTCATAAGGATCATGGATGCAGACTGAGAAGTACTCATGGTGCAAATAAGAGATTCCTGTTTGGAAAGCTGTACAAGTTTTTGTAACATTAAGCTTCTGATTTTGATGCTCCCAGCTGTGTAGTTTTGGAAAACCGTGTATATTATGACAGAATAAACTAGCTAAGCCTCACTGCTGTTTTGCAATTGGCTTACAGAACAACAAAAACAATGCCTGAGTATTCAGACAATTTGGAGGACAAGGTTATATTGTCAGCTGAGTTCAGTACACAGGCTCACATTGGAAGAGGTGATATAGCGATCATCAAGGGGAGTGCTTACAAGAAAATCTCAATCACTATTTTCTCCATCATTCTGCACAGAGACTGTCTGCACTGAAAAGATCCATCAACTTCAACTGTTCTGCTTTCTGCTTGCCTCAGCCATGGTGACATGCGTTCTCCCCCTGTACTCCAATACAGATACTGGTAATCCAAGTCAGGATTTGCCAGATATTTCAGGGTAATACAGTTTGTTCTTAGGTAGCACGAAACTATGTGAGTGAATCCTGTCTTCCCAAACGGTAGACCGGACTAGTTGAGATTTCTCGTCACATTACGAATCCTTAAAAAGGCTATAAAGTAGCATTCAGCAAGCTCCTCCTTAGGTGTGTGAGGGAGGTGACAGGTTGGCAAGGAAAACTGATTATATAGGAGAATGTTTCATAGGTCTCTTACTTAAGGAAGGAAAGTTCCAGAAAAGAAAAAGGGTGATGCAGCAGAACTAGAAATCCACATACACCAGTATTAACAGATTGATAACCTCAAGAGTTCAACAATCTGATCCTCTCTCACTGACCTACCACACTGCTCCAACTTCAAAAAAAAACAAAACAAAACAAAAAACCAAGCAAGTATCACCTTTTGCAGTGAAGAAATAACTCTGTTCTGGGTCCCTGCGCCATATTTTGTCTTGAGGTAGCCACATGGAAAACTTCACACACTGAATACTACCTCAGTCTCTTTATGAATCTTCAGAGCAACTGAATGGGAATTTCAGGTATGGAAAGGTATGAAAGTACCGTCTCCCCCATTCTTCCAACAGGTTACTGTGCGGTAAAACACAACAAAAAGGATGCAGTTGAGAGCATTCACTAAGAGAAGTGAATAAAGCTGCCCAATATATTTTATGCCCCCTCCCTCACCCATGAGGACTCTGAAGATGACTGAATGGCCTTGTCTAGATTAACAGTTGAAAAGATTGTAACCATTTTTAATTGAGAGATGCGTAAAGGCATTCCCTAAGGGGCAGTTCCCATTTGTCACATTGCCAGGAGACCATACAATAAGGCAGCAAAATTATTCATAGTTGCCCACAATCAACCTTCTGTTTTGTCCATAGCTGCACGTTCCTGATATAACTTTCCTTTTGCCCACCACACCGGCATTGACATTCAGTGGTCCACTCCAGTCCTTCAATCTTCCACCTTCTAGAACACCTTGCCATGCTGCTATCCATCAAGCAAGTAGACTACCACTTCATAGGTTGACATCATGATAGCCGTGTTTGGAATCTGTCTGATCAGATGTGTAGTTAAACCTCGGTAGAGGGATCCATACCCTTCTTCTCGCACAAGCAAAGACAGTGTCTGGAAGAAAGATCTGTATTTTGTTCCCTCTTCTCTTAGTCTTGTTCGTACAACCTCTGTACAAAGAAAACCACATGTGGTTACATTCACCACTTTTCAGACAGAGAAGCAAACTTGTACGTGTAAGAGGAAAAAAGTTAAATTTTCAACAGTATTAGAGATTTAACTGAGCAAGGAAAGTTCATTTGCTTAGTTAAAATCCAGAAGAGGACTGTTGTTTGAGCTTACATTCTAGCCTAGCGGCTGCCGCTAATGAAGTACTCAATCCATTAACAAACTTAACACACACACAACTACTTTGCAGGAAAATTAAGTGCAATTGAAAACAAAACTAGACAGCCTGTTTTTGCAGGAAGGGGAGAAGAAGTTGCTGGCAAATTATGTGAATTGCTAAGTACATAGAAAGATTCCAAGTGAAAGAGGACCTTCTCCTTAAGTACTTTGGGACATAATCTGGCAAATCCTTTGTAAAAATAAACATTGCTTAAAGAGAGGCAATGCTAGATATTCACTTAAAAATACTTCCATTTCTGAATACTATACTCATGTTGACTCACTGAAACTGACGTGAAAAGCTTTAGACAAAGAAATAGCTCTTGATCAAGTCTGCTACAAATACCACTGAAGAGACTCCCTCTGACCAATTTGATTCAGGCTCTCAGCTGTACATGCCCCACTTACCATGGGGATATGCTATTGATGTTGCACAAGTTTTGGAAGTGGCAGCAGCCATCATCATTCCAACAAAGTCCGAAGCCTCTTTTGCCGATTCATCCTCATGGTCCAATGCAGAAGCAGTCTTATACTCCAGTAGTTTTCTTTTAATACTCTCATAAATAACAAAATGAATAACAGTCTCAGATATGCCTGCGTAGGATGCCGACATTCCTCTGTAAAAGCCTTTAATACCATCTGATCGGTAAACTTTTCGGACACATTCAAAAGCACTCATTCGCTTTTCTCCACGATTCCTAAAAAGGAGAGAAGAAGACAGACGTGAAGCTGGTGCAACTTGAGATCAGAAAATAATTAAACAGTTCTGCTTGAGTGACAAGAGGCCTTGGGAAACATCTCACAGGGATGCTGAGGGGCTCCAATTCAGATACATTTAAGAACACATGGAACTTGAAGTGAAAGTCTCAAAGGCCTTCAGCACTAATCGCAGGTAAAGCATTACACTGAAGCCGAGGCAAACTTCATATGGTGACTAAAAAGTATCACGTAGACAAGTTGAACAGCTCTAGGCTGTCCAAGTCCTACAGAATAAAGAACTAAGTTGCTTGAAAACAGAGCCCTGAATGAGCTGTCAATGTCAGTGACTCATGAAAAAAATGACCACTTTCTTCTGCATAATGAGAATGGATTTCCCCCAAATTTTGCCTCAAACAGCTCCATAGCACAGTAATTACAGTGGCTAAGAGTTCAAACAGCAGGCCACAGCACCACAGCTATCATCAAACAACTAGCATATACACAGAGAGGGTACCAACCAACATAACACAGGTGGGCTATTATTTGATTCAACTAAGCCACTGCTGATGTCAAGGAAAATGCTCGTGAGACATGACTGTATCAAGCAGTATTTGGTAAATAAAGTCTTTCTCCCAATTTTTAGCTTGCTTACTGAAGTTGTGCATCTTGAAATACTTAGCATACTGTACGCAGCTATGGAAAACCAACAACACTGCATAAAACATGCTTCATTGGAGCAGCAAGTGCAGGCACTTGAAGCATACAGATTCTGCCAGCAGAGGTCTCCTTAGTGAGCAAGTCACAGAATAAAACAGCAAATAACCCTGTTAAGAATTTACAGTAACTCATGGATACAGAGACAGTGGCAGCAGCTATTATGCAAATAGAATGAGGCACCACTAGATGGCAGAATTTAAGTCCTGATGGTTTGAACCTGCAATGTCAGAGAGCAAGGAAACAAGGTACCAAGCACAATTCAGAGAAAGAATGGACACACATTGCTGCGAATCAGATCTTAAAAGTAAGCTAGGTGGCAGATGCTGCTGAGAACCAGGGGGCTGGCACTGATTTGCTGACAGGCAAGAGAAAAGTCAAAGGAAAACTGGTGAGAAGAGCAGCTGGACCTACTGCTGCAGCTCCAGGGGCTCCCAGGTCCCCGTATGTCCCTGGTATACCTGGGCAGGTGCACTGACACAGACTGCTGTAAGAGTTTGTTCTTCTGACAGTCTTGAAGGCCAAAGCAATTCCACTTTGGAAACAAAACACATGCCTTCTCCAGCTGTTACTGGGATCAGAGGGATTTTCGAGAACTTTAACAGAAACAAGATCAGGCCAGTATAATCCCCAGACCAAGTGTTTTTATGCCTCTAATAACAACTGAATTAGAAGAGCCAAGAATGCGTTATGTGCTAGACTAGCCTGTGTAATTGCAGTGTCCTACACAAACTTAGAAGATCCTCCTCCAGGTCTCCCACATGAACAATGTGCTTGATATAAAGTACAGAGATAACGTGCACAAGAAATCCATAGTTTTTCCTAATTCCCTTAAAGCCCTATAGTTTAAGTAATTTAACAGATTATCAGTAAAAAACAGGAAGAGGTACCAGATGCCATCAGGTTGCACATAGCACCAAAATCCCCTTGGAATTACAAAATTAACACCCCAATCATACCATAGCATCACAAAAAAAAAATCTCACCATCAAACTAGTTCTGGGATGTATTTAAAATGGGCACCTTGCAGCTGACAATATGCCTGCTAGGAAGAAAAATGCTAATATGCACTGAATACAGAAAGTCCAACAGATCTCCAAAGTAGATATATGTGGCTCATTAATGTATTTAGGATAGCTGAAGAATTTTATATTGCATGCTAAGTTTTCAGTAAAAAAGCCTATAAACTGAACAAGACAGTTGCACTGAGACACTTGTATCATACCAGCCCCTCCCTACAGTTTTAAATAGATAGGAATAAAAAGTCTTTCTTCCTCCCTGTTTACATGAAGTGTCATTATAAGCAATTTTAGTAAGCGATTCTGTAGTAAGTCCAAACAGCTTCTATTGACTACCCTGCATTAGGACAGTTCCCGTTTCGATCCAAGACAGCAGCTTCCCCTTTTTGTAGGCTAGAGTTCATTGTATGTAAAAAATGAAATCCAGGATGTTTCAGGCATTTTTTCTGAACTTTTGCTAAGATACTTAAATCTTTATTTCAGGAACATTTAGCTAAAAACCGAGAATGTACTACTGAAGGAAAAATGTAAGCATATGGTTGGCACAACATTACTCTAATGAGACTGTTAACCTTGTAATTCATTCCAAATTTGCTGACCAGTCTACTATAGGGCCTCAAGTACACCTCAGAATGCAGAGATTAAAATAGAGAAAAATGATCGTGTAACTCATCGATAGATCAGCATCTTTCTAATTCAAAGTGTTGGATATTTAAAGAATTCCATTTTGGGATGCAGAACAGATTACAATATTTAAGCAAAATCTTATCACAGCAGCCAGATTTCCCATACCTTGCATCAAGCTGTAACCGCGTCTTTACTAGCCAAATGGGATTAGTTGTTGTGATCGCAGTAAAACCTAAAATATTTAAAAAGAAAAGTTAGATGTGATAGTATCACAAGAGCAACTGCATCTAAGTTCGAAACGCACACAGTAAGGCAACAGTGGATGCAAAAACTCGGACTATACTGATTTTTAGAAAGTACCCATTGTAGCCCTTTACTGATATTTTATGAATCCATACAGCCAATAAACATTTAGCTTATTTTAGTTTTACATTAATATTGAGTAGGTCTGATACTTAGCAAGAGACGCCCCATATAAAAAAAAGCCCAATTGTGTAAATTTCTCTGCCTACCTAATCACATCAACCCTGTTTTGACACCACAGAACAGCAAAGCTAGCTAGACTCATACTAGCCAATTTGACAAATAAGTCAATAAGAATGCGTTACAGGTAGAGCAATTTGAGATGGTACAAAACAGCGTGTCAATTTAATTTGCTACCTGAAATACAATCCGAGTTTAAAAGCATGCAGACTGAATAAATACTACTTTTGGTGCAGTTAAAAAGCGTGTATTACAGTAAGTCAAGAGACCTTTTAATACTGAACTATAAAGAGCAGTTAACTTTGAGTGCTAATGTTTTATTTAGTATTCAAAGCAGAGATTGTTGGTTGGCCTCGGAATACTTTTACAAGCAAATGAGTGTTTAAATCGTTAAAGTAAATAGTATGACTTCTAACTATATAGACAGACAGCAACTATTCAGGCTTGCATAAGGGCTAAGGGTTAAAGCTTTGATTTTCAGTCCACTAAAGAAAAAGAAAAGGAAGAAAAAGAGAAAAGGAAACAAATTTGAAAAAAAAAATAAAGAAAAGAAGTAAGAATTACTCTTACTTCTGCACAACTGTGGAGAGAAAAAGAGCAGAGTGAAAGGCAGCTCTGAAAAAAAAAGTAAAATAAAAAACCATCTAGAGTTGTAATACCACACATGCACCATAAATGAGGTGTCATGTCTGCAGGAGAGAAGAGGAAAAGGGAAAAGCTGGAACATGGCCAGGCAAGAGATGATAAATTTAGACACTTGCTTTCTAAGTGACACACATCACTTGTATATCACTACAAAGACATGCTGCCCTCCTGCCAGGGAATGGACTGGGGTTGTGGGAAAGCAACAGAGAGTTACCTTGCTCAGTGCATATCTGGTGCACAATACTTATACAATGAACAGGCTATTGACAAGCTTGTTTATGGACATTGTTAACAGCTTACATAGATATATTTAGCAGAACTGCTTGCATACATGTTACTTCTGTTCAATCACAATCTATGACTGCAATACTCAGAGAAATGCCAGGGGATCTTAACTGTTTTAAGGTTTATTCTACCCCACCCCAAATCTTAAATAGGTTGACTTCTAGTTACAGTTCTAAGGACAAACTACAAGGTTGACCAGCTACTGAGATTTAGCTGTATTTCTGTGCCAAAATAGCAAAACATAAGAGATTTTAATCTTTTGATTAAATAGATTTTTAAACTGACTCAAACCTCTTAACTAAATAACTTCCTGTGACAGGTAATGAAGGTTTGGGGTTGTTTTTTTTTGACACACTACTCTTTTTCTCTGTCTAGGTACATATATAGCCTTTCGTATGATGCAGTGAAACTGTAACAAGACAAAAGTGGTTTATATCTGCACTTCATGTAGGTAAATAATTACATAAAAACTAAAAGCATCAGGGAACTACTCTGCCATAACCCTTAAGAAGGCATGGGATGTTTAAGACCTACTACATACGCAAAAAAGGCTCTGCAGTTCAACTAGCGAGAGTCCTTCTGACCTGTCACTTAATTGCACAGAAACTCCACTGATCCGAACAGCACTTGACCCTGGGTTGAACTGAACTGAAAGGAAACATTGTTTTTGCATTTTTTATTTCTTTATACTAGTACTAAGAAAGCTTTAATTTTCTTTTACTTCAGAATCTTTCCATATCTATAGCACAGTGAAGGGTGAAGGGCACTAGCAATGCACAGGACTGCAACAAAGGCTTGGAAATAAAGTGGGGAAAAGTTACTAACTTCCCCTACCAACACATTTTCCAGGAAAGACTTCTCTCTAAAAACCAAAATGTGTTCTTAAGTCTCTCCTAGCTCTTAATTAGAAGTGAACAAGACCAAAAACATCTTTTGCATTCCTATTTAAGTTGCATGCTTTGGAATTTTATTACTCCTGGACTATATGTTACAGCATTACCTGCTCAGCCCTTTCTCCTTCCTATTCTACCCAAAAACATTGTCTCTGCAGATCCTAAATCTGGAACAGGAAACACGTAGGAGAGATCAAAGGCGCTGTCCGAGTGGCAGGAGCGACTGTATTCACCCACAGCAGCAGCCCGATACTTCTAGGCAGGCTGGGAAGAGTACAGTGGAAATTGCCAGTGAAGGGCAGTTGGCACAGGACACAGCCTATTCTGTCCGAACTTGCACTCCCCGGGTTGCTCTAAACATTATTCAAGTATAGCAGCCCTAACAGTAGGATCAGACACTTAGCAGCACCACCAATTTTTTTCCCCTAGGGCTGTCACAAACCTAACTTGCACGACACTTTGACCCAAAGCTTTCAAATCAAAGAGCCTTCAATAATACAGCTTTCAAGAGGAAACAACTACAGCTCAATTCTTACAGGTAATGTAGCAAATAAAGTTAGTGGAAGGAGAAAAATAAATTAAGAGTCTAATGATGCTGACACCAAGGAAAGCACTCTGAAACATACCATTTGGGATCTTTGATAAGATAAGCTTCTCTTTCTAAATACAGAAAATCTGTAGGAAAAGCACTTGTTAACATATAAAGGTGGGGGGCCTTTAACAACTACTGTGAAGCTCTACCAATTGTTTCCTTTTTTTCTTTCTAGACATCTCAGTGAACTTTATAATGGTTTACAATGCTTATCAACGTGTTGCATCCTCAAGAAAGATTCCAGATTCATTGTAAGTGTAGATCAATTTGGCAATACCAGAAACTCCTGTACTTTTCTATGTATGAAATTGTTTCCCAGTTTCAGATGGAAAGAATTATCTCAATCTACTTTTTCAGCTATACCAGCTACTGACAGGTAAGATCCCAGGTATTCCTATTATGCATCATATTTCAAAGGTTAGGGTTGTTTTGTTTTTTTTTTTTAGTCTACAAGCCAATGTAATTGATACAGACGCATGTGAATATGGAATGCTGAATTAAAAATCCAAAGTAGTAAAATAAAAACAAACCAAAAGAGAAAACAGAAAGAGACAGAAAGGAGATTATATACATATTAAAAAAGAAAAAGAAAAGAGGTCTTTGAAATAATGTGACAACACAGAATATCAGCTGCAGGATTTTAAAGGCAGCTCTGGGACACTGAAAAAAACCAAAAGACCTTGTTTAACCCAATAGGGACTTCCAATTAGCCAGAGCTAAGTAAAGTAGCAGCTGTCAGTGAAAGGTATTTCCACCTTTCCCTGAACTGCGCAGAAAAAAAATAACTCTTAACAGAGTTAAGGAGAAGTGATGTCTTTGCACAGTGCACAACATCTGAGTTCAAGATAATGAAAGTGAATTCCCCTTATTTTGTTTATTTAATAGATATTACAAACCCAATGTGTGGTTCTTACACTAGAGGCTGCAAGAGACGCTCAGTTCAGTACTCACGAGGTTTAAGTTAGTCCATATTTCTGCAGGAAGTGACCTGCGGATGGGGAGCATGAGATGACACGATCTCACTCTTTTCACGGGAGAAATGTACAGTAAATGCCTAAAATAGACACAGGCTTTTCTGTATCATAACAACAAGCAGTGACCTCATCAGACACATGTGTACAAATCGAATCCCATTGGAAGGATTTGTGAATTAGTTATTGTGAGATCTAACTCTTTTCAGGTAAAAGTTTAGGAAAAAAAGAAAGAAAAATAATCAGAACAGGCCACAGATATTAAAATAGTTGTGTAAAATGCACTGAGTACTGAAATTTCTGCTCATTTGCAGCAGTTCAATTTTATAGCTCCAAATACTTACCTATATATCAAATTTACAAGTGAACCCTCCTCCTTCCCCACTCCCTCCCAAATATCATTTCGGAAAGCTAGCCTTGTCTTAGGACTGAAAAAGCAAGATAGATGCCTTATGAAATCAAACTTTCTAGTATCAGTAATCAATGAACTAAATATGCATTTTATTTGGTATTAAGTAACTGTGCATATGCTACTAAAAAATTACAAAAGTATGGTATCTCTGTAAGTAATAAAGTGGTCCCAATTTTTTTTTAATTAAAAAAATAATCTACATTTGGGTTGGTTTGCCAGTAGAATTCTAGAAAGAACAGCAATAGCATACAAGGCAAAGTAGTTTTGCACAGCAGATTTGCAACCATGTTGTCTGAATGAGGCTATGAATCATCAAAAAGGCAAATCAGGAAGCCATACAGGAATCAAGTATCTCATTCAGTTCTCTACAGTTTTTATTCTCTGTGGCAAAAGAAGCTGAGTAAGTGCAGTGAGAAGGCAGAGACTATACTGAATGTGAGAACTTAGCCTAACTTTCAAATGTACAGAGATAAAACTCTCTTCACACAAGCAATCGCTCTCATTCTTGCAGTATGCCTCAGTATTCATTCTCCAAGTTTGCAAAAAGAGAACCACGTGATCTGCCGAGTAGCAAGCAAAAAAGATTGTCGAGTACTTCATGTCAATACACAGATATTTTAGGTGTGAAGATGTTGTGAATTATATGCTGGAAGCTAGCACACAGCAACAGAAAAACATTAATTTCTAATTGCATAAGGCATCAGTTACTACTATGTAGCATAATTCATCCTTCTTGGGATAAAACAAACTTGCTAAAAAAAAATCTTAATAAAATCAAAAACATGTTTTATCTTGAGAAGGAAGAATTAGGCCTAAAACCAAACAAAAATGCTTAAAATACCATACCTCAGTTTCTCGCTCCCAAAAATGCCATGTGTATAAAATAATCCTTATTTAACAATGACATCAGTCTAGCCTGAGATACTTAGGTATTAACATTGAATACTGTTTGCTTGTATCAAAGTTGACTAAAGTTCACTACTTACAGTACTTTCACAAAACAGTAAGTTACAGATTTGGTTTTTTTTAAATAGTATTTTTGCATCATTATTGTATTCTGCAACCTACAGGAAAAACATTGCAAGTGCAAACACCACCTCATGCTCATTAAGTATTAGAAGCCTTTATGTAACAGAAAGGTCATATTCAAACAAAAAAACCTCCTCATTTAAGACTGAGTTACTCAATTCCTTACTGAAACCAATGGCAGCTGCAAAAGAAAAAAAATCAATACTGATTATTGCTGGCTATTTATTAGAAGTGTTTATCCACCTTGCCAATTTTGAAATCTTAAGTTCCAAAGCAACTATTACAGTGATCTTCTGTTTAAGTCCACCAATTAAGAGCTCACATTCAATCTTGTCCCTGTTATTTTGCCATTTCCTTAAGTTGATTTGCATCACACAGCAATACAAACCTTGCAGGTAAAACTGTTAATAGCTGGTTTAAGTGCATGTTCTGAAATATATTAGAATTACAAAAACAAGGTTAGCACGTTCCCAAGAAAGCACTGTTACTTTTAACTACAGTCCTTTATAAATCAGAAAACTGCCAGTACTGAGTTTCGAGAAATCATTTGTCAAAGAACCTTCTTTTCAAGGTCTTCCAGAGAATGTCTGTAGTATACAGAGCCAAGACATTTCAAGAGAGAAAGCAAGCTGTGACCTGTAGCGTGAACCTGCACTGGGCGTTCATCTTCATTGGCTATAAGGTTTAGAAAAACAACTGCAGAACCAGGTAAGTGTGAGAAAGGTAACAGCCACAAAAGTTGTTCAATATTAAAACTTGTATACAGATGTAGAAAAGGCAAACAGCAATTAAGGCTCATATACATTTACCCCAGTCTCTCACAGTCCTAAGTACAAATGCATTATACCAACCTTCTGGAAGGGAAACAAGTGAATAAGCAGATACAGAGAACTCCTTGACACACTACAGCCTGTGCCTGCAAGCACTTGGGAAAAGTCACTACAGCACAGTTGCATAAATGTTCTTTTCATTACAGAATGAGGGCAGTAACTTCCAGAGATAAGGAACACCCTGAACCTTTATTTGTTTGCAGCACAAGCTGTCTTCAATTGTTTCTTAATTGTTTCTATTACCCATACCTCTCCCCCTCCCCCCCAATTTAAAAGACATGTTTTATCCCCTTGACAAAGAGCTGAAGACAATTAATTTTTCCTGGAGCAATTAACTGAAATCCCCTTCCATCCCATTCCCCATGCTGTTCACCTCCAAATAAAACACACACTTCCAGGTGATAAAAAAATACTGCATTGTCTGAGAACCTTATTTTTCCCATTTAAGACTGCTCCTCTTACATCTCAGAAGATTAAAAACCGCCATCACATTTCTCATGTGCTAGAGATGAGCATTAGTTTAAGTACAAAGCTAACGTCACAAATTTTCTATGCTATATAAAAATCTATTTGTATCAGATTATTAGCAAGTATTAAATAGAAAACTAATCCTATTCATTATTCTGACATCACCTTTGGCAGCCCATTCCAGATTGCTATTACTCACATTATATAAACTGGCTGTAAAATTTGACGGGAATTAGAAACTTCAACAGGCTACCATAAAATTGTCAGAATTCATCTGTGAAGTGGCCTATGCAGAAAAACTTAAAAATTTGGTTTTGTGTAGGAAAGACACAGGCAACAATAGGTAAAGTGTTGCCAGCCCAAGTTTTGATTTCCCTAGCACATGTCTATGACTATAACTCAGCTCAGTTGCCTTTAACTCCCCTTGTTAATGATACCAAAGGACAGAACATACAAATCAAGCAACAAATATTGGTAGCTGCTAAGATACACCGAAGTTACCACTGCAGATATAAAATAGGAATTTATTTTTGGAGATGAAAATACATGAAAACTACAGAAATCTGCTCTTCATGTCACTTTAGTGGTAGAGCAAACTTCACACAGACTGGTATTTCAACAAAGGAGGAGGGAGTGTTATATATAATTTATACAAGTATCTGCAGGCGTATTTCAGAAAGACAATAAGTCAGGTATACAAAGCTGTAACAGAAAGTGATGGTAAAAAAAAACAACACTAAGAAGCATTAGAGTCCAGTGCAAACTGTTGGTTATAGCTTGCAGAGTGAAAAAAATACTGTTTTGAATGTTTTCATTTTTCATTTCACAAACTTACAACTGAAAAAGCAGGCATGCAAGTTTTCCTAGAAAAGACTATTGACACACACAGAGTTAAAGATCTTCAGTAACACTAAGTGCAAAGTTTCATACGCATTAGTCTCCAGATAGCTTGTTTAATGAGAGGCCAAAGAAGGTAACCACTACAAAAAAATCATTCAATCACTGAACATTTTCTGTCTTGTTTCAGTTTTTCCACATTTATTGCCACCTCTCATTTGCAGATATGACTCTAGAATGAAGCTAAAAAGTTACAGAACCTTACCTGCCACACCAGCTGAAATCATGTGTACCTGGGTAGAATCTGGATTGAAAATATTGTTCAACTTTTCCTTGCAGTTTGAGTAAGCAGCAAAATATATCGCTCTAAAATGAGAACAAAATCCAAGTTATGTTACATTTTATGTGTTGATACCCTTATGAGCAATGCCATTAACTTCACTAACTCAAGATAATCTTGGTTCAAGTCACTTCCTCAGTCAGAAACTACTCAAGGGATAGTAACTCTTGCAAAATAGAGGGACTATTGTAAAAAAGGGAAAAGGTGATACTTTATAATTTTCTCTTCCACAACAGCTCCAATAAACAATTAGTGAGGGGAAGACAGATCATTAGAAATAACGCAGTGATTTTTGTGACACTAGGAAGTTTAGCCAGGGAAGCAAGACACTGCTGAGCTGAGAACTGAAGTTACAGTATTCTGTATTTCTTCAATAAGAGATCAAATTTTTTCTAATGGGTTTTTAATGTCATTTAATAACATTACAATTTCAGGAGAACCAGCAAGTATGTAGCTTTTTTTTTTTTAAAACCAAACTGCATACTTAATGTTGATATTATTCTAGCTTTTAAGATGTAAATATTGATAACTTAGGGTTATACTTTGTAACTTGTAGTTATAAATATTTATATTTTAAATGCTAGAACAGCTGTGAAGCTGGGATCTGCATTTTGTTTCTTTAGTTCTATATTTACAATAGACAGTTTTTTTTTTCTTCTGAATGCACTACAAAAAAATCTGTGAACTTGTACTACATTCAAATCTGTGAGCTAGTATCAGAACACAGCTAGACATAATATATCGCATTGACATGCTGACTTCTATGAAAAATGCTTTATTTCACCCATTAAAGATAGAAAACTTATTTTAAGCACATCTAAACCTCACATTTAACATTGTAACTCAGGTTTTTTAAACTTACAGACACCCCTCTACAAGAGAAAAAATGAACACTCAAATTTTCATGAACAGAACATTAACCTTGTTAGCTGAGCAAACATGTTTTTCTTTATTATAAAAAAGATAAAGTGCTTGCTTCATGGGTGTAATTTCTAAAATGGAATCTGAACTCAGTTAAGTATACTGGATGTATGATGAAACATGCTTCTCTACAGCTTATTTAAACAAAGAGCTGCTGTTAAATCCACTTAGCTAATGCTTAATTGACATGAAGTACTGGATGAAGACCGAGTCAGCCAGAGGGGAAAGAGGATGTGCTTATTTATCAGATTTCACACATTACATCAAGTTGACATTTTTAGTAGGGTGGGGTGGGGAAACAAGCTAAATATTTCACTTGTGGGAAGAAGGTAAAGGAATCAGAAGTTTTAACATAAAATTTACTGACAAGAAATAGTTTTTTTGCAACTGAGGATATTTTTCATTGAGGATAGTCACTTACAAAATGGAATCTATTGCTGTATAAAAATTGCTATTAAAAAAGTAATACCAATGTTGAACTTTCAGACCAGACTGGACTATCAAACAAGAGTACAGCCTCTCCAGATTAGGAAGTGCTGATACCCCACATGTGTCAACAACAAAGAAAGCTACTGAAATTACTTCAGCTTCTCCAAACAGCAATGCTAAGTTAGTGATCAGAAAATACCTCAAGTACTCCCAATTCCTTAAAACATCTGCTAAATTAGAAGTACTCCAATTCCTGAATTGTTTTTCTCTTATTTATGCAGAGGATCTACAGAACAACACCTCATCCGTCAGACCTAAGTAGAAGACAGATCAATGCTGAATGGGAAGTCCAGTTTAGTAAAATTTTCCAGAAGCATCCAAAGACCTTAAATCAGAAAAAATTATGATACTCTTCAACTGGGTGTGCAGGAGACAGGAATGTCTTCTCTTCCAACAAAAAAAAAAAAAAACAAACCCAAACCAAAAAACACACCAACATGAAAGCAGGGCACTAAGTCAAGAAACTAATAAAACCTTTGTGGAATACATTCCCTCTGCACTCTCCTCTTAAATAGAATAGAAAGGAATAAAAATGGGCCAGACAACAACTATAGCCTCATCGAGGATTAAGTAGTTATATTAGTTTTACACAACTGTGTTTCCATATTCTTCTTTAGGTATTCTCTTATTTTTTTGATTGAACTTAGGCTAACACTTGTATGTTATGACGGATCCTATGAAGGATCAATTCAAAGTCTTGACATAATCTGCACCTCGCTCCGACTGCCAGCACAAGCCTAGCAGCTACGGTATTTGTGCCTATGCAGAGAAACTGACAGCAGCAATACCACTGCCAATTAGATCAGATTTACGTCCTCGCCCACTGCACTCTTTGACACTGCCCCAGTAACCTTTGGAGTCTATCCCGCTGCTGGTTCTGCTGCCTCTGGGACAGCTGTTCAGTGTATCATCCCACCCAGTCTTGACCCTTTTGGAGTTTCAGAACAGGCATCCTACTGCACGGGGACAGTAACCTGTGCTTCACCAGAATTCAGGAAGAACGACCTAGTGTTTTGAGGCTACAGTCACATAATTACTTCCTGAAGATGATGGATTAACTGAAAGCTGAATCTACCTTTGTATTTTCGAAGGTACAAACTTCTTGTTCACATATGCAACTCCTTAAGCATTTTCCTTCTTAACTGGACAAAACTCTGCATAATGGATAGTTCACAATCATAAATAGTGTTACAACAGCATATACCCCCAGGGATGTGGGACTGGAGCTGCGGAGCACAGAAGTGGTTCAATTTCTGAGACAACGAGAGCACCCCAGGAACCAAAAGTTATTTGCTATTAAGTATTTATAACTGCAGATGCAAAACTTGCTTCAAACAAACCTTAAATCCATTAAATAATGTACAGCAACCTAAATTTCATCAAAATTATTTCAATTTTACACATTTATATTTACCTGGAAGGAGCAACGCCTACTAAATTAGGACCCAGCCCTCTAAACAGAGAACGAGGACCTTCCTTTTGCAAGATCATCCTAGAAAACAAGAAAGTGACAATACTGTAACATTCACATCAAAATTAAGGAAGGCACTGATCACCATAACATTTGAAGCTTTACTCTGCATAAAACTTTCATAATAACTGACAATGCAGTGCTGACCACAAAAAAAAAAAAAAAAAAAAATCAGTCATTTCCTGGAATCAGCATAAAATAAGATTTTACTGTTGCTTGACATGCCATAGAAATCCAGGAACTAAATGCAGAAGTCAATACAGATTTACCTCAGACAGGAACACCTATGTACATGGAGTTATCTGTCGTTATGAAGTTAAAAGAAAGTGTCCTTTTATCAGGGAGAAAATAACAAGCACGGAAATGTTCACATTCTTGTAGGTTGTCGATTGTTCAGGAGACAACATTTGATTCTATTCCGCATTCCTTTCATCACCCTTTAGCTCCCAATGCTTAGGAACTCTTTGGGGTGGTAGGGACAAGGGGCGAAGGGCAAGAAAGGAAGAGGGGAAGGCTTCAGAAGGCTCAGTTACAACAAGTCACATGCTTTCCGAGAGCAGCTCAAGAAGATGTTAGCTCTACTGCTTATCGTGCCCACCCAGGGACATCATCTGCAATCTATTATCTATTCTTCTCAAAAAGACAGAAACCTCAACATGGCTTTGCATGTGCTACCCTGGACTGATTCAACAAAACTCCTAACAGTACACTAAGTTACACATCAAAAGTTAGAGAAAAGCAGCCTTTTGGATACAAAGTCCTGCCTTCCCCATCCCAATAAGTGATCCAAATCCTCTAAGCATTCAGCTAGGAACCCATTCTTAGCTTTATTCTTGCAGTAAGATATGGTGATTATTTTGACTATGGTAAGAGGAAACTGAAACCCCTGATGTGAGAAGTGGCCCCTCCTTGAGGCTGGTAGGTATTCCCTCCTATCAGTTCTGAACCACTGCCGGTGTGCGCCTACCCAAGCACTGCTGCTGGTCTGTGGAGCCAGCGGTTTTCCCTTTTCAGCTCATTCCAGAAAAGGCAATCCTTACCTCCTCATGCAAGGTAACTCACTTAATTTTGAGATTAACTGAAAAAGGAGCATAACCCATGCAAAGAGTCACAGCCACAGCACAGCCCTAACATCTCATGGTACCAGGTCCACTATAAACACAGTGCTGGAAAGATTGCTTGGGTGGCAGGGGGATATCACCTTCCACCTCTGTAGGATTTACAGAAAAACAGGTATATGAGCAGTGACCTGAGACCTCAAATGAGGCATTACTAGTACTTAAGTGTTTGGAATGCCTATCCCATATAATTATGGGTTTAGAAAGAGTTGAAAACCATTATGTAGGAAGCTACACTGGCACAGTAAGAGGATATCCATTAATATTCAGTTTCAGTGAAATCAATCTGTCCGATAATCTTGTTGCTAATCAGATACGGTATCTTAAAAAGTATGATAGGACTTGGGAGGAGAAACAAGGACTATCTGCATCCCATCACTGCAAATTGCTCTAGCGATTGCTTTAGAACCAGATTTAAAGTTAAGAATTAACTGCTTCACTAGATGTGGCAAAATAGAACTTTGTGCTTATTGATTTAGAAACACTGGCCAATACACACAAATAGCTCTCCTATGTATTTCTTCTTCAAAGAGACATGCAGGTTAATAACAAGTCAATTACTCAATAAAGCAAACTACCCTTGTATAAATGGCTATTTTGTTTGAAATTTACTATCAGAACAAACAGGTAAAAGCCATCTATAGCACTGAAGGAGGTTCCTAACCTATTCTGATTTCCAGCAGCTGATTCACCACAGTTCTGCTAAATCAAACTGAAAGTTTACGTTTCTTTCCACTAAGCAAAAATAAAGTGGTGGTTCTGCACAGCTACCATCACTATTTAGGAACACTGGCATAGGTGTCCAGCAACATCTTAGCTTTGTGTCCGTAACAATTATGCATGATTTCACCATGTGGGTAGCGTTGCTCCTCAGCAATAAATGGACTATTGAACATATACTCAAAAGCACTTTGGAAATACAAGTTAGACATGTCTGTCATCCTGAAAGCATTTCTAACACTTACAGAAGGAATTATTAAAAAAAAAATCTTACATATTCCAGAGCTCAGCATGGGCACAGCATCAGATTACAGCAAAGCTGAACCCAATTAACACAATCTTTGTCCACTTAATCACTACTTAAAAAACACTACCACCACAACATCATGTGTTATGCATCTGTATATATGCATACATAACATATGCACATACATAAGGCAGCAGGAACCTCAGTGCCTTAAGAAAGCCTTAGGAGTGAAGTATACCAGATCTATTTGTTTATTCTGGACCTATAGTGTCCCAAGACTTGACACAGTGACAAAAAGTGAGAGGGGTTGCAGCAGGATTTACAATGGTGGTAGTTAATGACTCTGCATTCACAGACATCAGCTGGAGGAGTTCCAGAGCCTACACTGAAAACAAGACACAAACTTTTTGCATTAAAGAGCAGATCTCAGAGCCTGCACTGTTTATTGAAAGCAGTAAATGGCAAATCCATGGTTGGAAGAGCAGCACAAATGCTTCGTATGGCCTCGGCTGACCTGCTTATGTCACATGCGGAAACCTGCACTGGGAGGCCAGTCAGCTTTCTATTATCAAGACCTCAGGTTTAAACTCAGCAAGGTTAGTTATGAGAGGCATCTGCAATATGATATACACCACAGACGTTTAAGAATAAGGGGATTCACTTTTATTGCCACAGAATGCAGTCACCTGTACCAATGTTTCTGAGTCTGTTTCCTGACAGAGATGCCTTTGAAGTCACCCCTGTTGACGCTTAAGATGCAGAAATGATTCCACAGCAGTCAGCTAACTGAAATTCTGACATCATTTGCCTGATTCACCCTGCTTTTAGACTGAGTATTGAGAGCCTTGGAGCACTGCACTGAATTTGGTATGGGAAGAGGCAACCAAACCCTGACACCTATGAGTCAGAAAATATCAAGTGACAGTAAAGGCATGAGAGTGACAGAAGGATCCAGTTTGATCTCCCTACTGAACAGCCCTAGTCACTTAACCACAAGTAATTAGGTCCTGCACCTACATGTTTTTATTGTCACAGTCCATTGCCTTGTCATTTGGGATTTTTTCATGTTTACTGTATTTAAAGAACTTGAAACCCAGAGAAGTTACTTGGCATCTCAATTGGTTGATATTGACCTGGAAGAAAACACATCTAAACAAAGAACAACAGCAGCAGAAGATACACATTCTTATATCACAGATAAACAAACAACATGTCTAAGAAGCAGACTTTAAAAAAACCTGAGCAGACCAAAACAAACAAGCCCTACCAATGAATTTCATCATGGACTACGTCTACCTCGGTCTGAGTTTGCTTCCTGGGAAGACCAAGTTATTTTAGGTTTTAGGGATGGGTTTAAAGCATAGAAAGCTTCTGGCAGAGGGGCATACGAAACAAACATGTGTTCACATTCAGACACACTTCTAAACAGAAGATAAATTTATAACCAAACATTCAGGGAAGAAGCTGAAGAGCTCAACTCCCATCAGAAGAAGCTAATAATGCAAGTGTTTTGGATGAAGCTCTCCTTCCTTGTCACAATCTGAGCCCTTCCTTCTCACATACCTGCTCCCAACATATTCACCCATCAGACTCTTACATGTAAAATGGCTCCAAATCAAAAGTTCCACAGTAAGAACTATCTTCCATTCAAGGAGCTATTTGGTACAACCTCCATTTAAGCAAACCCTATCCTCTAACCAGATTAAGCCTAAATCCTATACCACAACTGCCAGAAGGGGCTCTCTACAATCTCAGTGGGGATAGAAGATAGTTGGTCTGAGTCTTGTCAAATTCTTTCTAGTATAAGAAGCAGTAGCAGGTCCTTTCTGGAGGAAAACTCCCCTCATTCCCAAATACTGAAGGTACCTCCACAGAACTGGCTAGCTTGAGTCCTCCAGACTGAAGTGAACCCTGCCTGTGGTCTGTATTAGCAGTTTAACTGTGGCCATACAATTTTCCTGCTGGCTACTGAACATCACAGACACTGGTGGCAAGAAGAGGAAAGGCAGTCCCTGTTAAGTGAGGTGCTATGCAAACAAAGCGTCCCAGATCATGGCAAAATCTGGCATACCTATCTCTTACTAGCTCTAAAAAAGTCACACATCCACCAGAAGACACCAAAAGGCAGGAATGGTATGGAGTGGTCAAAGTTGAGAGAAACTAAGAAGCCGAGTTAATTTTCACAGGGCTTCTTGCCTCCATATTCAGCAACATCTATGACTTGGACACAAAACAGTTTACAAGTCTTATAACAACACTTTTTCAGGATGAAAATAGAGTCTGGCACATAAGCGTTACAGTGCTCCCAGTGCATTTTGGCGACATAGTCTGGAGCTGTGAATTGTGCAGGGTATATATGCTCTGACTAATTCAAGATACAAACTCAAGCATGAAGGACTTGTGGACTGTGAAACTTAATTACAGCTAAAAGGCAAACTATGGAAAGTTGCGGTACCATCACAACAGACGTAAGAGTCTGAATCTTTCACATGGATTTGTCCAACACACCTCTCTTCCTCCCTCCCCAAAATGAACAAAAAACCTAGTAACATATACACTCACTTCAAACAATGGAGAGGTCCAGGAGAAACTCTTGTTACTCGATTGACACTAGCACCATTCACTGTGTTGAGATGAACTTCAGAGATGTAGAGAGTCACAGAAGAGGACTGCAATCGTGTTTTCACAACTTCCAGTGGACACGTCAGAATTGCACCAACAGTACCTCCACATCTGCAGAAAGAAATAGGATCATCATATTCTTAACTGCAAAGAAACTGAAGTATACATTCACATACAGTTAACGTTATAATCAACACAGTTAAATTGCAAAAGGTGAAGAAACAACTGGAACATGTGTGACAGTGCTGCAGTTATTTGCCCTTAAAGGCAAGCAAACCATTAAGACAGTTTGCTAACCCCATAACTTGGAGTGAAAATTCAAACAGACAAAAAAAAGTTTCCCAAAGTAGTGAAGGTGCACAGTCTTCAGTACATGCTGTTCAAATCAGTTCTGGAAAGCAGCTCAGTATCCAAAATGTTTAACTTCTTATGGTAAATTTTAACCTTTTTTGAATGTTTAGTGCACTCCTGACTACAAACAAGGTGCCAAAAATCCTTAAGGGTAGAAAAGATTTGTGCACTATGCACACAGGGCTACATGTAAAAACTGGTGAAAACTGTCATAGGATCGTCTAGGTTGGAAAAGACCTTTAAGATCATCAAGTCCAACCGTCATGTGGCAATCTAATAAAATTAAAATACTTATCAAGACATCTTCAAAACTCCATTTGTGTTTTGGGCATTGTTCCAGGAAAGCAACAATTCTCTGAGTGCTTCTTGAGTTCTGTCCATTACAGCAAGACCGACTAGATACCGTAGAGTAGAACGTGGTAAGACAAAAGAGTTTTAAGTAGCCAACCAGGTGAAGACTTGCAGATTTTTCTTCAGTCTGTCACTTGTTTCTGTGAGCAAGCAAAGGCAAGCAGTGCATGACTTGTGCTGACAGTGGAGTTACTCCCATTCTGCTACAGAACACAGCCAAGAATATACTGCCTTTAGCAGCTCTGCTCAGGGGATTCTTTTGGTATTTGTTCATAACCAGTTTATCAATACCCACATTCCTATCTGTGGGTATATTCCTACAGTAATATACAGCCTCTGAAGGGAAACATATCAAATCTAAAGACAACCCCAAATTCCTCGACATTACCATTACAAAAAGAGGGCTTACCTCAATCCCTTTCTTAGATCAGTATTCTTAACTTTGCCAAATACCCTTCTTAAAACTATGACTGGGACACTACATGCAACCTTTTAAAAAACCAAAACAAAAAACCCCAATAAAACAAAAAAGCAAACCCAGACTTAAATTAGGGCATTAATTAATGCTACTAACAGTTCAGTCTGAAATCCACTAACACACAAATGCAATACGTACTAAACTCAAAGGGCCCAGCATTCACTTCTCTGATGCAATAACCAGAGCCGGTGTTTGTTTCTGACCAGAGAGTTATCAGCTATTTTGTTGCAATATGAGAGGCTTAAACACTCACAAAACCTTTAAAAAGCTCTAAGACTCATTCAACAGTATTTTTTTAAATAATGTCATCCAAAACCCAAAGGAGATTTCAGCACAAATTAGGAGCAATAGCCGAGACTCAAGATCTCCTATAAACTTTCATAGGAAGGTAGGTTTTATTCTGTTGACTCTTTTCTACTGCAGAGAATACAAGAAGTAATGGTAGTTGTTAGCAGAGCACTGCATCCTAAAAAACTAATCTGTATGAATTGAACTGACAATACCAAACAGCTGCAAAGTAGGATAATATCTGATGATGTTCACTTAATGCTCCATTTAAACCTAGTGACCTAGAGGTATCCTATTACTAAGCCTAAAGGCATCTTGTCCCACCCCTAACTCCAACATTAGACTGAAGTCTACTTTCTTCTGAGTTTCAATTGAGGAAAGAAATCAAGTTTCTTTGTCAGTCTGGAAAGAAGTGTTCTCACAGGAAGATGGAAGACAAGTCTTCCAGTGTGTGCTGTACACATGCAGTAACAGACTGACACAGCTTTTAGAATAGCATATTTAAAATTATCTCTGAACAAGCTTCTAATGGTAAGCTACATTAAAATAAGTGTTGCAGGAAGAGACAGACTAGATGTACTAATATTGTTTTGGATAGTGTTGGAAGCAGTAGGAGCCTATAACACATATAGGTTCATGACATTAATACCACATGAGAACCACAGGTAGGCCAGCTCTCAAAACAACCTGACATGGAGCTTTAGAGCTTGAGGACCTTCAAGGCAGACAGCAAGTTACTGCGTTTCCTGCAGTTCAACAGCAGACACTGCTGTATGGTAATGTGCCTGTGCAGGCAATGTAGGAAGCTGGCTTTAGAGTTTATTTCCTTTCTTGCAACCCCTCTGTTTCTGATCCCTTCAAGCCTACTGCCTTTGAGATCTTTCTGCATTTGATTTTGAACAGGTTATATAAGGACTTGTTTTCAAGCAACAGTAATAGCCAGAGAAAGCACGTGGTATGGTTTATATTAATGACAAATACTATGGCAGGGTGAAGAAAGGAGGAGGAAAAAACTTGGCCAGCATTCTTCAGCAGGGCTTGGAATTTGGAGCCTTTAATGCTACTGGCTCCACAGCTACGTCGCACTAGAAAAATTTTCCAAAGTTGAAGATTAACACAGACCTGGAGTTTATAACCTGCATGGTCCCCCACACTGCACCCAGATCACCACAAGGGATGCCTGACTGCAACAGCACCTCTGTCAGACATTCACTGTGGATAGGTTAGAAATACTTCATTCAGCAACAGATTACTAGGGAAGAGGGCAGACACACAGCTACTGAATGCTTTTTCTTTTTACATCTGCCTACAGCAAGCATTGTTCAGTGATAAACGGCTGATATGACAGCAGCCAGCACTATTTTAACATGCATCATAAGGAAGCAGATCACCTACATCCCTTTAAGAACTGCACACCCTTTACCTGCACCATATTCAGCCATTCATGTAATTTCAAGTAATCAGCACTCTTGGAAGTTTCTTACCATTGTGTTGTTGGGTGGTTTGTTTGGGATTTTTTTTTGTTTTTCTTTAAACAGTTTAACTGTCTCAACTGAAACTGAGAATACTTTGAATGCCTTCCACTAACTACTGATAGTTTGGATTAAAATTCTCCTGTCCCCTATCTTCAAGATCTCAAGCAGAAAGCAGAGAAAGAAATTTGATAGTACTACATGGTTCTGTATTGCTCACAAACAAGTCCTTGCAAAACCCGCAATTTCCACTTCTATAAAAATGTAATACCTCACTCTCTCAGCCCTCAGAAAGACCCATATAATAGGGAAAGCATCTGGCATTGAAGGAGTGAAAGAACTTCCCAAATATCAAGGAACCAAACCTTGCTCAGTAGTCACAAGCTCCACTGAGTTTGAACTGAACCAGTGAATGAAATCATAACCCAGGAACTACACTGATTTCTCTAGTTCACTTGAACTTTAAGATAAACACTGCAAGGCTTGACAAAAATCTGTTTATGAGAAACCTTCAGTAAACTGTAGGTAAACAAAGAGAGACAATTCTATAACTATGCACCCTGTACAAATAAGCAACTTTAAGAAGCATGCCAGCTGTTCTGTCACCAGCATCAGTGACAGTGTATTTTACTTAGAGATATATTTCTGGCCTTGCTTATTTAACACACTACTAGAAACACCATGAAAGAGACTGCTACTACTTTGTGTTCCAAGTCCCGGCAGGCCATTAACAGCCAGCCACCAGCTCCAGCTTAGCAA
>NW_009258754.1:2875770-2881988 GCF_000687185.1 Egretta garzetta | reverse complement strand
CAGCTCAAATTAAGGGGAGCTTTTTTTAGTTTGTGGCTTAGCACAAATTAGGGAGTAGCACAGCTTAGAAAAACATTTTTTAAGAGTTGGAAAATTATTAGATTTCTTCTCCTCAATAACACAGGTGGATTTTGTCAACTACTTAAGAAATTTCTACTACATAAAACCACTCTGGGCTTCAGCATCTCCAGTCACATACTAGGCCCCAACAACTGTGACTTGTGAGAACACTTACTAATGTGTACCCTCTTCTCCAGGATTAGAGGAGTTTCATCTGTTGTCTACTTGACATCTCTTGGACAGAAGAAACTCGGAAGGTGGCAACACTCTCCTAAACTGCATCTTATTCCAGAGAGCACTCATAGAAGGAAATTAACTTGATCCCTAATGTACATTTAGAAGTCCACCACCTCACAGGATTTACAGAAAAAAAACCCTGGAACTATATGGGCTTTAAACTCTGCTAGCAATTCAACACAGTTATGGACAACTATTTTCCTCAGATAAACCTATATTATTTGTGAGACACTGCAAGGAAAGAAATATGCACGTACTTCAAAAACCTAATCCTGTTTGGCATCCAAATCCCAGGTTCTATTTCCAGAGATGGCTATACAAGAAAACCTTCTTTTATTATTGCCACTTGAGTGTATCTGCTAAGGAATCACTGCCTTTGTCCAGAGCAGTTGAATATCTTCTACTGTGACCTTACCCCCCTCCAAGTAAAAGCAGAGACAGCTCCAGCATGGATAAGGGTCTCAACTTCAGCCACTGGACTGCCTATAAATGCTCCAGAGCAGATTAATATTCCCAATGCCAGTGTCGGCTGACCTAGAATTGAAACTGTCAGTGCAAGATTTTTTTTTACCCCTTATTATGTATTTTACACAAAGGATGAGGCTGCATAGTGCTAGTCTCAGATTCACCTTTCACAGTATTTGTAACCACAGCCTCAAAGATAACCCTTGACCCTGTTATCTTAGGTCTATATTCATTCATGCATTTTACCAGCTGTTTCTCTTTCTGTATGAAAATGAAAGTTCCATGCAAATACTGGCTGCCAAGAGAAACATCAAGAAAATTGAGCTCAAAACTCTGTTGAAAGAAATGAAACCCAAACCACTTGCAAACAGAATTCCTTCTAATCTATTAATCACTTATTGCAAATTCAAGTCCCAAGTCTACCAACAATTTCATAGAGCTGTCCTACAACACGAGTAACTTCCAGATCAACACAAAGTTGCAGGTTGGGATATTAAGTTTACAGTATCCCTCTTTTGAGGGTATTTAAGGATGTTAGCAAGTATAACTTTCAGAAACAGCAAGAATGAATCTCATTAATCCTGAATTTTTAGGGTTTTCCTGTTATTGAAACTGCTAAACGTGTATATTATACACCTTTCCATCTTTAGTATTAATGTGGCAACTAGGAGTACTGGGAGCCAGAAAGCCTTAAGCCCCTTGTTCACCGATTATGTTTCTTTGCTGAAACTTAGAAACTGTAACTTAAGCTAACATCCTTAAACTAAAAATACTAGTCAAACTGCCTATTTCTAATTAAAAGCATAAAAATAAAGTTCCCCTGATGTGCTAACACATATAAACCTACAAGTAAAAACATCACAAGGGGAACAAGCATCACTGGGTTCCATTATCCAAACCAAACATCAATAGGTAGAGCATAGCTTCTATTAGGAACCAGGGTAAATAAATATTTACAATGACATTTGTGTTAAGTAAAAACAGGTGAAAACATCAGTCATGTAGAAGGAAATATGAGAAATACACCAGCTTCACAATTTTTCAAGTACAGACAGTGATTTTTAGTGCCATTTGGAAACCTCATGGAGCAAAACCCAACCTACCCAGTGCTTTAAACAAACACTGCCTTATTCCCCACAGAAGAGTATCTGAACACAAAAATAACCTGAAGTTTGGACAGGAAGGTACTAACCTTCTCCTATGCCTTACAACAGAAAGAACTCATTCTGAAAGACATCCAGGGTTATGCCAGGAATGTATTTTAGGGTAGAGGGGAGTCCAAGTGCTTGGCAACTCAGTTGTGGCTTAAGTGGCTATTTTCTGAAAGGGAGTAAAAAAGCCCCTATCATCGCACTGCTACATTATCACAGAATGGCAAGGGTTGGAAGGGACCTCGGGAGATCATCTAGTCCAACCCTCCTGCTAAAGCAGGTTCTCCTAGAGCATGTTACACAGGACTTCGTCCAAGACGGCTTTGAATATCTCCAGAGAAGAAGACTCCACAACCCCCCTGGGCAGCCTGTTCCAGTGCTCCATCACCCTCAGAGTAAAGAAGTTTTTCCTCATATTCAACTGAAACCTCTTATGTTTCAGTTTGTACCCATTGCCCCTTGTCCTGTCTCTGGACACCACTGCAAAGAGTCTGGTTCCATCCTCATGACTTCCACCTTTAAGATATTTGTACGTGTTGATGAGGTCCCCTCTCAGTCTTCTCTTCTTCAGGCTGAACAAGCCCAACTCTCTCAGCCTTTCCTCATAGGGGAGATGCTCCAGTCCCTTTATCATCCTAGTTGCTCTCCTCTGGACTCTTTCTAGGAGTTCCTCATCTTTCTTGAACTGGGGAGCCCAGAACTGGACACAGTACTCCAGGTGGGGTCTCACCAAGGCAGAGTAGAGGGGGAGGATAACTTCCTGCGACCTGCTGGCCACACAAAAAAACCCCAAGGGTCCTTCACCTTTACTTCATATTTCAACAGTGTCTGATCTTTCTGAACAATTCAAACATTTACCTTAAATACATTTTCCGAGTCTTAACTATTTCAGCCACTGCAGGGATTCACTAAGAACCTCTGTCAGACAAAGTGTTTTATATTACAGATCAATTTGAGACAGTTCTGTAATCAGGACAAACAACAGAGCCTCCTCCCTATACTTCCTCACACATTAAATTAGAAAACATCAAACTTTCTGCAAGAAACACAAAGAAATAATTAACAAGTAATCCCGAGACTGTCCAACCCTGAACTCAAAAAAGCAACTGTCTACCTCCTAACCCAAAGCAGTCCCTCCTTTTGCTGACAAAACAAAGCCCAGGCAAGTTCCCATGCCCTGATGGAAGTTTGTATGATACAAAATTACTGTCATAAGCTTTCTGGAAATGAAGAATAAATCACGAAAACCTGGAAATTATTTTTGTAACCAACACCTGATTTTTCATTTGATGCACCAGTTATGATTGCAAGCAGGTACACTGTTGTTCTGAAAAGCATGTAACTAACACACTTGAACTAAAATGTTCATCTAAAGCCTCCATTTCAATCACAAGACTTCGTAATTTAAGGATGCACAATGTTCAATTGAGTCTTCTTGGTTTGGAATACAAGCACCTGAGTTTATACTACCAACATGCTGTCTACAGTGACAACAGTTGCTATTCAACTAGCAGATGGAAAAACAGAAGATACATAAAAAAAAAAAATCTACAATTTGATTCCCGAAATAGAAGAGTTCCAAGCAACACAACCAAGTCATTCAGAAGGAAAAATCCCCAAACCAACAGAGTTTCACCTGAAACACAATTTCGTATCATGATCCAACACTACAGGTACCCTGCTAGTTCCTGCTCCCACAAGGACAAGAAGCTATCAGCAAATGGAGCTGTGGTAACTACACGGTTTGTGGAAACAGAGCCTGACAAATAGGGCCATCATGACAAAATATGAGCCAAGTGATTTCAAATGTGTCACAGCATGAAACTGAACTCCAGGTGCACTATCAATCCACTCATGTATGCTCTCAAATTACTCTGCAGTACACAGTGTACAATGGCAGTTTGAATGTAGCCTGGAAAACTACCCTTAAGTGTCTTTAGGTGACAGCAAAGTTACCGCATGGAACCAATTGCTTACAAATTCTATCAGTTAAAAATGCTATTCTTTAAGGAACGTGTTCTTAAAAGTTAGTAGCCTTTTTTATTAAAAAAAGAATTCTTTATTTTTCTACCTTATCTTATTTCCTGTAAGTGTGATGCTCTTCTCGTGCTATGTATTTTCTACTTCTAAATGTGATTGCTGTTTGCTGTTACTTTTATGTATCAAACTTGAGACAACATCCTATTTTTAAAAAGTCAGGAAGGTCCAAGGAGTACATGGATGAGGGGGGCTGCATGTAATTTTATTACTTTGTTGATATACTGGCTAACACATGAACTAGTCCAGCAAAATCATTTAGATGAGCTTTCTTTTCTAAAAAAAATAAAATGCACCACTTCACTGATGGTGCTAGAAACTACATTAAAGCCATTCCAAACTGAGTACTAAATTATTTCCTTTTAGACTTAGTATTTCTATCACAAACTATTGCTTGTATTTACAATTAACATGCAGTTATGAAATAGAGATGGGGTTCTTAAAAATGAAACTGCTTGACTAAAAATTACTTTAGAAAAACAAAGCAAGTAGTAATTGCCAAGTAATTCCCTCACGATCAATGCCCCAGTGGCCAGCACTACTAAAAGAGTCTATCAAACCTGTTGGAAAGGGATAAGGATGCAGAGATAGGAAAAAAAGGAATGAGGGGAAAAATTATTAGAAATATGAAACTAACTCCCAGCATAAACTTATAGTGGCCCAGGAGTACTGCAGTTTGACAGTTGTTGAATTGGTTGTGAAACAAGCTAGGCAGCTACAAGAAAAATCCCAGGATGGCCCCACCTACATTACTGAAACAGCAACATAATCAGTTACAGTTTCATTACAGAAAGCAGGAATTGAAGACTGAACTTCGACATTACAAAAAAAGTCAGCAGATTGAAATAATCATGTTGTTTCCACACAGTCTCCAGTGAAACCTAAAGGAGAACAAAGCTGCCTTTCTTTTTAAGTTTCACTGACAGCTAAAGATCACTCAGGTGATCTGCAGTCCACCAAGCAGTCATGAGATGACAGAGAACAACTTTTCTACTGCTAAATGTGATCAAACATTCACCATTAGCTCTGCCAAACTAAGGTTACAGAAAATGCGTAGCTAGCACACTAGGAAACGGCATTCAGTCTTTTCCTCACAGTACAACCCTTGACCCAACCAGCCAGCAGTTAACTATAGACCAGACTTCTCTGCAAAAAATAGGAATGAACAAGTTAAGGTGAGCAATCTTCATCTGATCTTAAATTCCAGGTTTATAAACCTGTCTCTATCATTACACACGATTCTGCATAGGCAGCATTCCTTCTAGTGTTTTTCTGAATGTTTAACATGGATGTGAATTCTGAAGAAAAAAGTCCATGCTACCACATCTTGCACCTCCTGCTGTGCAACCCCCCTGCTCTTAAAGAGCATGCCAGAAATCAAAGGAGTGAAAAAGCACCCACATAAGCACTATATCAGGTGTGTAACAATGAAAACCTGCAAAGTGTGCTGGTAGCTGAGAATGTGCTCATGTGCATCCAACTCACACAAACCTACTCAGAGTAAATACTACATTCTTCTTCCACCTCAAACACCCCAGTCCAGGGTCAATGAGGACAAATGGCAACACAAGCTTCTAGCTCTCTCTTGGGATGCAAAGTATGTTCTCAGTCTGTCACTCTTCCCATTTCCACACAGCCACACTCACTACCCAAACACACTTCTATCATTACTCCAAACAAGATCGCCAACTTTCTCTTTTAAGCTAGATGCTCTTCCCACTTTATCCCTGGAGAGACCGCAGGCTATGTAACTGCAGACATCCCAAGCATCGCAAAGCTTAAAAAGATGAAGAGAAACTAACACCTGTGAAGGTGTAAGAGTTACCTCAAACCTAAACAAGGCTAGAAGGGCCACATCTTTACTTCTAGCTATATTCGTCCCTCCGACTTCTGTCTTCGTGAGCCGAAAGCTGCACAACTGTGTCAAGCCTCACACCTAAAAGCAGTACACACCAGAGCATTGAAATGTATTAAGTAACAGAGGGGCCCTTCAACACTAGTGTTACCAGCTGCCATTTGCAGGCTGCCGAGAGGACAGGCCTGTTTGGGCAGCCTCTGCAATGTGGAGGGGGAGCCCAGGCACAGAGGGGTCAGGGCGTTTCTCCACAGAAACACCAAATAGGGGACAAACTCCTGGAACGGTGATTAGAGAGAACGGGCTATTTTTAAGGGAAACCTTCACCCTGCTTCCCCCGAGGGCCCACGTACCACCCGCCCGATACCTGTGACAAAATGCAGCACCCTGGGCCGGGCCTGGCAGGCACGCCC
>NW_009258754.1:2816577-2874935 GCF_000687185.1 Egretta garzetta | reverse complement strand
GGCTGGCAGCGGCTCTCCTGAGGCGGGAGGTGTTTCTGCGGGGCCCTGCCGTGAATGTTCTCCTTTGGGAGCCGCCTTTCCTTTTTCGTTTTTTTTTTTCCTGGTGGGCTTTGTGCGCAGCCCTCTGTGGCCCGCAGCCCGCCATGGCTGCTGGCTCCCCCCCGAGGTGTGTGCTGGCCCTGAGGGAAGGCCGTGTACAGCAGCCACAGAAATTATGGGGAAGAGGGAGGTGAGAAATGACCCCTGTGCCCTCAGCGTCCAAAAGCAGTGGTATTAGCAAGGCATGCAGTGGCCTTAGTTTTTGTTGCCTCTTGTTTTTGCATTGTAGGGCATACTCTCAGCTACTGAAGCAATGCATCTCAAAGAGGCACCAAACACTGGCTCCTTGGGAGTGTTTCTGAAGCAAGTATTGTGGCTCATTGGATGACTTTTTTTCAGAAAGGTATGGGTAAAGGAAAATAAATAGAGCTACAAAGGAGAATTATTAATGTTATGTATAAAATTGTTGTCCATGTCAACACTTTGACAATCCAAGTACCTAAAAGCAAGTAAATTACTACCTAAAATCTTCATGAATGTCCACATAATAAATACAGATTTTTTTCCAAAATACAAAAAACTATTTTGTAATAGTACAACAATTTTTAATGTCTATATGAATAAAACAAGCATGCATTTTTAAGCAGTCATTTCTTAAACCAAAAACCCTCCCATGAGAAGGTGGGCTGATGTGGAAGATACAAATAAGCTAAAAATGTCATGTCAAATTTTGCAAAAGTGGTGGGAGTTGAGGAGGAGGTTGGGTGGGAGAAGGCTTGGAGAAATATGTGAGATGTGGATGGGCTGAAGGAAAAAGCAGTTACAGTCAACTGAGTCAAGTAAAAGTAGGACAATGATTTTTGCATTGCTATTCCACATACTATGTAGTTGAAACTAGTGAAGAGATGAGTGAGAATTGTTCCAAAATAGAAAGACAGACAAGAATTTGAGAAATCTGTAGTATACACACGAGAGATGTTAACATTCAAGAAGTGAGAATGGATGGTATGCAGCTTGGCACGAGATGTCACATAGGAAAGAGTAAATGTAAAGTTAATTAGAACAGTCAAATTAATTTGAGAGTACTGCAAAACTCTACCAGTGATTTTATTAAATGCTGCGTGAAAGACAGTCATACGACAAACACGTTGTTAGAAGTCATGAGTCCAAACTTTTCCCAATTCTCTCAGTAGCTTAATAGGGAACAGAAGATGGGTTTTCTGCAGGCGATGTGATGCTTTCTAGTGTGCACATGTCCCAGTAAATGCAGAAGATTAAATACCGGACAAAGATTTTGCTTTATTCTGTCTCTGTATAGGTGAACTCCTAATCTGGGAGCTACTAACTTCATCGGGCATTTATGGGTTGTGCTGTGACAAACAAAAAACTGTAATTCTATAATTTTTATGAATATTTATTGTATAGTAAGAATAAGCAGAGCTATTGAAACATTTGTTACATTATTAGGTGCTTTGTAATTTTAAAATAATTGAATCTCTGTAGAAACTTTAGATATTCCGTTGACACATTTAAAAGGCCCAAACTGAAACATTTTCAATTTTTATTAGGAGTCTGAAGCACTCTGATTCAAAATAATTTTGCAGCATTTCTTGAGAGCTGTCTTTAACATGACTTTTTCTTCTATTCTCCTTCCTAGGCTGGACTTTCTGGCTGGGCGGCCTATCACGTAATGTTTGATGGCTATGGATTCTTGCAGTGCATTTCTCCTGCCAACCATCAGGGAGAGGTAAGTGCAGAGAGGAAATACCACATGGGATCACACTTGAGAGCCCAGCACATAAATAAAAGCATCCAAATTGCATGAGGTCCCATTTTCAAAAGATCTTATTTATCTTAGTCTTTGTAAGATTCTTTTTTTTCCCCATAATTTTATTGCAAAGCCTGAGTAACTCTTCTACTAAATCCTTTAGTCATTTTTACCTCTTGATTCTTTAGAAATAATAATGGAAAAAAAAAAAAGTTCTGTTGGGTTTTGGATTTACTTGTCCTATCTGCTTGGTGTAACTAAGGTATGTAATATGACAACAAAGTTGCTATAAGAAGAAAAATGTGTGACAAAAAAATTAAGCCCTTGATTCTATGTTTTCTAGCTCTGGATTTGTCTCAGGGTACCATCCACATAGCATGTGCTGCACTTTTGTAGTCTGAACGAAAACCACCCTTTCTTAAATTTCATCAATGGCTTTCTGTGTAAAGAAGAGCAATAGAAAAACTTTCCTACCTTTCCTGATACAGCTATTTTTTTCCTGCTCTTTTATGGCAGCTTAAGGTGGGATAATGTCTTTTTCCCATGCAGCAGAATTTCTGCTGCTATTTTTCAGTTAGGTTTCTAAAAATTGCATTTGTCTTTATATTCTGAACTACTGTGTTGGATTCTTGCTCTTACTAGTGTTATAATGACCCTCTATTTTTCTAACATATATATGGCCACATTACACAAGTTTAAAATATACAGGAAATGAGATCATAACTCCGTATTTGAAACACAGAGTTAGTGTAGTCATGGCTTTGTTTGCCCTTTAGTGTTCTTTAAACAAGTACTTGCCATCTTCTGCCAGTGCCAAGGTTAACCCTCAAAAGCAATAGAAAACAATTCCCCTGTGAAATAATACGTGTACTAAACCTATTTTAAAATATTTAACATTCTTAGATGCTCTGTTGATCTGTTTATAAACTGATACATTATTCCCTTTTCTGACCAAGCTCACAGAAATATATTTTCAAGAAATGTGAAAACAAGGTTTATTCAGTTGGGAATTTTGATTCTGAACCGGTTTAATCCACTTCTTTCTCCTTCTATGAAATTTTCCTGCTGTGGGATAAAATTATTTATTGATACCATGCTGTAATGTATGTATGTATTACATCCCCATCTGGACAAGGGTAATTTGTATCTCTGGATACTCAAAAATTAGGTCAGATCCTTCAGTCTGACAAATTTCTCAACCTGGTGTGAAGGCAAAAAAAACAAACACCAAAACTAAAACACTTTTCATGTTGATGAATGGAGCATTGTGGCTGAGGAACAGAAGACAGTGACACACAGCTCACCTAAGGCCCCGGCTCAGGGAATCTCACATGAATAAAGCATGCTGTGAATGGCCCATGGTGCTCCTGTGAGCTGGAGGCAGAAGACAGCCACGCTTTCAAGGCCTCTTGAAGCACAGTGTGTGTTATCAACTTGCTGGTCCTGAGCTGCTGAGTAGTGAGATGGAAGAAACCAGCTTTCCTTGACCAAGGCAATTTACAGATGCTGCTCAAAACACAGTAAGAGGCACAGTTGTGGTATGCTACGTTTCTTCTTCCTAGGAGCTACTGTTTCCTAATATCTTTTATGCCTTCCTCGCATGACTGTCCCACCCACTGTGCTCTGTTTCTCTCCAGTCATCATGAAAAGCTAGAGGAGATGCCTTAAGGTATTCAATTTAAATGCATGTATTCAGGAATGATAAGATGTGTAGAATTAAAAATTATGAATATTTAGAATTCAAGCCTATAAAGTTAAGTTTTTATTTACTTCCTTTAGTCTTCCTAATACTTCAAGAGCATATAGAGGAATGAATGAATGTAGACTATTCATGAAATTGTGGCCACTAACTTAATGTTCTTTTTATTTCGAGGAACTCAATGCATATGATTTGAGAAATTGTCAGAGCACTTTTCATTTGCTAGAATACAGAATATTTCTTTTAATTTCACAAACTAATATTTTGTGCAATCGCACTTGTTGTGGGCTATGCTGAGGATATATGAGGTTTTCCTTTATTTCTTTCAGAAGGAGTGAGACTGTATCATATGTTGCACTGGGAGTGCAGAAGGAATGCGCCTCCTGAAAGGCAGTTTTGTAGGGCTTGCACCCATATCTGTTCTGTTACAGGGCCAGAGTTAGTACAGAGTTACGACGTGTCTGTGTCTAAAGAGCTATTACAGATACTGGCTTTGGGGTTTCCAGGGGATTAAGTATTGGGAAGACATCCCATTAGGGAATCCTTGCATTTGAACTTCTGTAATGTTACCCTCTCTTGGATGTCATTACAGAAGGAGGCTATGCCTGAATTTCCACTGCTTTCAGCAGTAATATCATTAGGAATGTTTTTTCTGATGTATTTGTTCTTCATCTGAATGCAACAGATTTTAATTTCAGTCAGTCATGTATAGCATTTCTGGGCTCAGAGTTGTTTTCCTTCCTTTTACTACAACATACATTGCACAGAGCAGCCGTGTCCAAAAGGTATTCTCCAGCATCTTACTTAGCTACTTGTCTCCTCCAACTGCCTTTCAAATCAGCTAGGCAAAGCAAAATGCCCCTATCTTGTAGGACGAAAGTATGTATCAGTGAGAACTGAGATGGGCTTGAAGGTTTATGTATGTTCAGGTCTATTTTCACAGCCTTGGTGAAATTAACAGAGAACTTGTTTTCTTGCACAGTTTTTGTGCAAGTTAGGAACTGATTTTTCTATCCAGTCAGTTTCCTGTGGTTGCTTGAGCTGATGGGATCCCTTCATGTTTATCACCTGCACCTGTTTAACAGCCTCCTTCTTGCTTTAGTGTCAATTCATTTGAAGTGAACAGCAGTCAGCTGTAAGGTGAGGAATTGCAAAGCATGAGGTAAGGATTACAATCTAGATTAATTATTGGGAGAAGATGAAAGACAAGAATTGTTGTTCAAGAGTTTTCCATTGAGGTCTGTTTGAGCATGGATTAATCAACTTCTACAAAGGATTTATCTGCTTTGTATGAGAATTTAAAACTTGAGTAGTTCCTTTGTGGAGAAAGGGTCTATCCTAAGCTAAGTGTAAACTTAGAGCCTTAGAGTGCAAAAGTCCTAGATCAAAGAGAAGAGGGAGGTGCAGGAGACCATTTAACAAGTAAGGTGGCAGAGACTGTAGATGGTTCTGTGGGGTAAAATGCTAAACAGTAGAAGTTACTTAAGAGCCACATGAGGAAACTGGTAGGAGGAACAAAAATGGCTAAGGGTAGCTGGTACTGCAGGGTCAGCTGCAGCTCAGATGAGGCCGTGCTACAAGTACACTAAGTGAGATAAAGCCCTAGGACTTGGCAGCAACAAAGTGTGAGTGGGGTCTTACTCCAAGGGGGAAACCAGTGAGCTGCTCTCACAAGGAAGTCAGAAAGGAGACCGTAAATAACAACTTTTGCCCTTTGGAAAAGGAATAGTGTGGGTGATTAAGGCTTCCTGTTTTCATATCCTTTTCTGTGTTTTATGAAGTGATTTTTAAAAATCATTTGATTCAACATTTGTGAGGGGATGAAGTACAGCTCGTTAAGCAGCCAACATTAATTTCCCTGTAAGTCTGGCTGAGAAATGAGGTTTGACCTAGTGTTTATTAATGACACTATGAAATTCAACTGCTTAATTACTAATAATGAAGACCTGGCAGAAGGGTTAAATTTAGATATAAACTAAGCCTCTGGGAAGAAACTGGATGTGTTTCTTTATGTGGTTTATGAGATCAAGACAGTTTTTTTTTTCTTTTAAATACCATTTTCCTGATGTTATATCTAGTTTGTTTCAATAAACTGTTCAAAATGGAGGGAGATAATGGTTGTGCTTTCACATACAGTGTTCCTTTTCTCTCTGCTAGTATGTTCAGAGAGCCTTTCAATGAAAAGAACTTTAGATAAAGGACAATCTTAAGATTTTGGGTTTTATGTAAATAACTCATTTTCTGACTTGTGTGACTCAGACTTGAGTGATAAGTATCATCAGCATAAATGACGGGATTAGGTTTTTTGTTGCCAGGAGTTGGGCATATTTTAAGTTGTGGATCTGGAATTGTGGCAAGACATTACAAGGAATGTTTTTAGCTCATGAAGTATATGGATTCTGAAGTGAATAAAATGAGTGTGTTTGTACTGATCTTTGGAAATGGTAGAAGTGAATCGGTGTAAAGCTGTAAAGTACAATAGTTGGAGGACCTCTACTCCATCATAACAAAAGCTGACCACTTAACTCTGAGCAATTAAAAAATGCTGTGAGGAGTCCTCCCCCTGAGGAGAAAGGAGCGGCAGAGATAACGTGATGAACTGACTGCAGTCCCCATTCCCCATCCCCCTGTGTTGCTGAAGAGGGGAGGTAGAGAAAATTGGGAGTGAAGATGAGCCTGGGAGGAAGGGAGGGGTTGTGGGGAAGTGTTTTTTAAGATTTTATTTCTCACTACCCTACTCTGATTTTATTGGCAATAAATGAAATTTATTTTATATTTAGTTGAGTCTGGTTTGCCTGTGACAGTAATCAGTGAGTGATCTCTCCCTGTTCTTATCCTGATCCATGAGATTTTCTTTATATTTTTCTCTCCTCTGTCCAGCTGGGGAGGGGAGAGAGAGAGCGGCTTTGGTGGACACCTGGCATCCAGCCAGGGTCAACCCAGCACACCTTTGGGGTTTAATGGAAGCAGTCTGATTTGGAACACTGAGCAAATCCAACCATCTTACATGTGCAGGAAGGCTATAGAAGTGTTTTCAGGCCACTAGCAGTTGCCTAGGGAGTCAGCCACCTTGCTGTTCTCATGTGATAAATGTGGCTTAATAATTAATTTCCATCTGGAGATGTTACTTCTGTGGCTTGTCTAAGCCTGGACAAGGAATTACTGACTCAGGTGTACATTAGGGAGCTAAGCTTCATTATTGCTAATGAACCAATTAAGGAAGTATTGCAAGGAGGCTTTGCTTTTTTCAAGAGATAATGCATTTGAAGTTTTGGTACGTAGCTGTACAGTATATTTTTCGTTTCCTGGGTTGTACCCTGGATATTATGCATATGACAAAGCTCAGTTAGAGCCTCAATTTCAAAGCGTAGCAACCATAACTAAAATGAAGACTGTTAGATGGACTGTTAAATGGAGGATGTTGACCATTGTTAATAGTATGTTTATCCTAATGAGGCAAATAACGTTTCAGATTTTATTTTTGATATATGAAGTCTGATTTTTGTGGGCTGTGGAAATGGTTTGCATTTGCAGATTCTTTTGACAGTTTTTTCTACTTGCAGAAATTGGGGGGGGGGGGGGAATCAGAAATGACAGACAGGAAGACCAACAGGGTGGGACAAAGTTTGTTTTTTTTAAAAAGGGTGGTAGGTTATCAATTGTAGTTGATTTTCTGCCTCTGAATAACCCATTGGACTGATTCCTTTGCCTAGAAAAGGCACTTATAAGAAATGGAGAGAACCTATTTACAAGCAATGCCAGTTTAAAATATGTTTAACAGTGCAAAAAAGGAAATTTACAAGTTGATCTATTTTGTTCAAGACTTTATGGAATACTGATTTACTTGACATTTCAGAACATCTTAAGATTATGATGAGCAGTTAATGGTAGCTCTGGGACAGGGCATCAGGTTAAACAGATGAAATCCTCGCTTTTTCTGGACTTTATATAGCATATATGGGGTCATGTGAGTTCTGGGGATACATCACAGTCCCAGATCCAAAGCCCCAATAACTTTTCCTTTCTCAGAGCTGTTACTTCCTCTCCGGTGGAGCACAAACTCACTTTTTCTAAGCTGTTCTCTAATCAAACACAATGCAATCATATGAGTTATCTTTTCCCAGTTCTTTGGAAATACTCTGGAAAAATCTTCTTCACATTTTTTTTGTAAGTTTAGACACAATGAACCTCAAGTAGTTGCACTCATATGATGCTGTAAGCACCTTAGGAGCTGTTACTTCCTCTCCGGTGGAGCACAAACTCACTTTTTCTAAGCTGTTCTCTAATCAAACACAATGCAATCATATGAGTTATCTTTTCCCAGTTCTTTGGAAATACTCTGGAAAAATCTTCTTCACATTTTTTAAGTTTAGACACAATGAACCTCAAGTAGTTGCACTCATATGATGCTGTAAGCACCTTAGCCTTGGTGAAAATGCAGCTTGGATGAATTTGTTCTTATCAGCCTCATGGAAACATCAGTGGGTTTTGTGATGTGATACCAGTGAGACCTGATGGAGGTGGTTTTGACAAATTAACCTTTCAATTCTGGACTGGATTTGGAGTTAGGTTGTTAGTAACTGCGGTGAGAAGAACTGTATTTAATTTTTATCTATGATATAAAGTGATGAGGAAATTTCATTGATTATCTTGATTTCGTGATAAAACATGTCAAACAGGATGTATTTCTCCCCATAAATGAAACAGAAATTCTGTACAACTCAGCATGATTGGTGACCTACATTTCAAACCCACCATTTTTAATCATACTATGAAATTTTCCATTTCTCTTTCTTTTTAAAAAGAATCTTTTTCAATTTTCATCTCTCAAAAGACAAGGATTTCTGACTAAGAATATACTCTTTATTCTTTCCCACAATGTTCTTCCAGTTGTATTTGAATCTTAATTTTAGCTTGCCATGTGAGCAAAGCAGCAGTCTATTACGTGTTTACAAAGCCAGGTCTGTGTGTCATTATGTAACACACATGTGCTTCAAGTATCTCCAAACAGAATTCAAATGTTCCTAAATCCAGCTGTGTAGTACAGTACTGACTTTGTTTCCTGTTGTCCTTCAAGTTCTGAGGATAGATCAGCAGAACTTGGATTCCTTGTCTGTTACTGTGTTTTATCCAGAGTAGAGCACAAAGTTGAAGTTCTGAGATATTTGGCCACATTTTTACATGAAGTGGAGTCTGATGGGAGGTTTGCTATGTAACTTGAGGCTTATGTCTGTCTTCTATTACAGTAGATGTTTTGAATTATTTTTTTTACAAAAACCTGTCATTGCAAAGAAACGAAGGGACAGCCCCACTGTTATAACGGTACAGACTTAATTAGGAGAGTGGGTGAGAGGAGCCTCTCTATTGCAACTTCAGTTTCTTTAGAGGTGTGAAAGAATGTCAGAGAGAAAAGGCTGAAATTTGGAGAACCCGGTATGAGTTTGAGTTTCCAGCAGTAGGCCCTAGAAGACATGGCATGGATCCAGCTATAGGGCATACCCACCACCTACCTGTGGGTCCAAAAGCCTTATTTAAGCTTAGACCTGGGCCTTCAATCCTGGCCTGAGCTATATCACAGATGTTGTACCTGTTCCCACTCCTGTTCATGAATTATTGTTTGTATTTCCCAGTTTCACCTTGGATCTGGCTTGTCACCTTGCTTTTGCCTGATGATCACTGATGGCAGGACCTGTTGTCATTATTCACCTTGGGTGCTGTGGGACTCTGCCTGATGGGTGAGCTTGCTGCCCAGCCAGTGTTGTGGTTGTCCTCAGCTCCCCCCTAGCCTGCCCTTAGGGAGCAGCCCAGCTCTTACTGCTCCATCCCACTGTCCCTCACAGTCTTTTACCAATTTTTATCGTGTCAATAATAAAAAGGCTCAAATGATGCAAGTCATCATTCTGCATGTTAGAATCATCCTCAGAAATGGATATGGTTCATTCTGATATGTAAAGGAGGATGGAGTGGGGAAGCATACAACTTTGTTCAACTAAATGTCAAATTTATCCGTAGACCCTGCATCTGTTGGATGATGGTGGAGATATTAACAGTGGATTCTCATTTTGACTTTGTTCTGAGATAAATGTTAATAAAATGGTGGTTTGTATTTTAGCAACATGTAAAGATCTCTTTTGAATGGCTTTATCTTCTAGTGATTTTTTTTTTTAAGGAACAAGCACTGAACAGCAGTATTTGGGTAGTTGGCTTTCTTCTTAAAAATCTGAGTTTATAGCGTTTAGAGGAAAAGTTACTGTCCATTCCATAACCATTATTTCCAGAACAGTAAGCTAATGCTGAGTTGGATCTAAGATTATGGTATCTACTGCTTCCTTAAGGTAAACATACACTTAATTTAAGAATGTATTATTCTCAGAGCTTGGCACGTAACAAGGATTATCACTGTAAGTACACTGATTGCCTGATGTTTAAAAAAACCCAAAAAATCAAAACAAACCCTTGAGATTATAATCCAGCTCCCCTATGATCAGGCTGACACCCTACAAAAGAGCTATTGATGTAATCCTCATAAAGAGTATGTCTAAATCACCTTTGAAATATATGTGTGAAAAGCAGTTCAAAAAGATATGAACATATGTTAAATGTTAGAAGTGAGACTTTAAATTTCACCTAACTTATATTTAGTGTGAACAGATGGGATTTTTGTTTCCTAATTCTGGGAGCTGCCTTTAAGAATTCCTATTTCCCAGTTTCACCTTGGATCTGGCTTGTCACCTTGCTTTTGCCTGATGATCACTGATGGCAGGACCTGTTGTCATTATTCACCTTGGGTGCTGTGGGACTCTGCCTGATGGGTGAGCTTGCTGCCCAGCCAGTGTTGTGGTTGTCCTCAGCTCCCCCCTAGCCTGCCCTTAGGGAGCAGCCCAGCTCTTACTGCTCCATCCCACTGTCCCTCACAGTCTTTTACCAATTTTTATCGTGTCAATAATAAAAAGGCTCAAATGATGCAAGTCATCATTCTGCATGTTAGAATCATCCTCAGAAATGGATATGGTTCATTCTGATATGTAAAGGAGGATGGAGTGGGGAAGCATACAACTTTGTTCAACTAAATGTCAAATTTATCCGTAGACCCTGCATCTGTTGGATGATGGTGGAGATATTAACAGTGGATTCTCATTTTGACTTTGTTCTGAGATAAATGTTAATAAAATGGTGGTTTGTATTTTAGCAACATGTAAAGATCTCTTTTGAATGGCTTTATCTTCTAGTGATTTTTTTTTTAAGGAACAAGCACTGAACAGCAGTATTTGGGTAGTTGGCTTTCTTCTTAAAAATCTGAGTTTATAGCGTTTAGAGGAAAAGTTACTGTCCATTCCATAACCATTATTTCCAGAACAGTAAGCTAATGCTGAGTTGGATCTAAGATTATGGTATCTACTGCTTCCTTAAGGTAAACATACACTTAATTTAAGAATGTATTATTCTCAGAGCTTGGCACGTAACAAGGATTATCACTGTAAGTACACTGATTGCCTGATGTTTAAAAAAACCCAAAAAATCAAAACAAACCCTTGAGATTATAATCCAGCTCCCCTATGATCAGGCTGACACCCTACAAAAGAGCTATTGATGTAATCCTCATAAAGAGTATGTCTAAATCACCTTTGAAATATATGTGTGAAAAGCAGTTCAAAATATTCTGGTGAGCATTACAAGAAAAGAGGTATGTGGCATTTACAGGAAACAGTCATTCCATATTATGCAAGAGTGTGACCAAAACCAACTGCAGTGAAATATATTTAATGGGGGGGCGGGAGGGGGAGGAGGGGAGGAAGGGTGGAGGCTAGTAATCCTGAGATATGAACATATGTTAAATGTTAGAAGTGAGACTTTAAATTTCACCTAACTTATATTTAGTGTGAACAGATGGGATTTTTGTTTCCTAATTCTGGGAGCTGCCTTTAAGAATTCCATCCTAGAGTGAGTCCAAGACACTTTTTTTTTTTCCTGTGACTTAGTCACGCATTAGAAAGGGCTGGAGATCCAAGGATATGCTGATACTTTGCCTTTAAGAATTTCATCGAACAGCAAATAAATTGTGCTATGTACATTGAACTTTATTCCATAAACATAATGAAAAACTATAGAAAATAAAGAATGAAAATTGCTGGATTGCCAGTGAATGCAGATGATAGATTTGACTTTTTCTGTTTCTTTTAAAAGACAACATTGTTGCTACATCATGGCAAATATTAACATATACTTGTTGAAAACTCTTCAGTACTTTTTGCATTCTCCCGCTTGTAGTTATTAGTGAGTTTTTCTAAAAGGAAGAACTGTGTTTTCAAAATCAGATGCAAAATATATCCTGAAACCTTTACATATGAAGAATTTTCCACCACTGCCAGCTGCTGATGTCATTTTGGAAACATGCTTAGTTTTGTTTGTGGTATCAGAATGGGTTGCTGTAGAAGTTAATTTTCAATCTCAGCCTAGTTCTGGAAAAAAATAGAAGTATAACTTAGAAATATTGATCCAATTTTTTCCTCATTTTTTTCACTGCTTAGAGGAAACAAAATTACTGCTTAAGCAGTATGTTGCTGATATATGCTTAAACGAAACTGGTGTATAATACTGCAAAAGGAGCATGTACCATGATGTCAACAATATGTAATTAGGCAGCAGCCTATAAAAAAACCCGTTGGGTCATCAGAAGACAGGCCTATGTTTCACCAGGTCAGATAAGCATATCCACTATTTTGACTACAGTTTCCAAGAACTTCATTATTTGGAATTTGGGTTGCAATCTCAATAGAGGCTTGACTTAAATGACTTTAATGATCTTTGGCCAGGCACTAAACACCACAGATTTTGGCTATACCAAGTGACTTCGCACACTGAAATGGAGGTGATGCATGTGTGTGTGAAGGAAATACTTCAGTTTAAATGAAACTGAGCAATCCTCAAACAATGTGACACTTCCAGTTCCTCAGACTCTACGTGGAACCGAATTCATACAGAATGTAATCAGTTACAGTTCAGTGTTGGCTAATCTTCAACTGAAATCAATGAATCAGCCTGGACAGGGAGAGATTAGGCAAGTCAGAAACATGTACTGTGATGTTTGCTTTTGTAGTCTTTTTGAGAGCTCAGATAATGGAGACATCAATTAAAAGCAGGGTAAACATCAGGCTTCTTCCAGTGCAGTAGCCTTTTCCTTTCTTAAGTGGGAGTGTGAATTTACCTTTAGTGCAAGGTGCCAAATCATTGGTTATGTTTATAGCCAATATATCACAGACATGGCCAGTGAAAACTTCAGTGTTCAAACTTGTTTTATAGACAGCAGACTGTAGATTTTGAGTGGAAACATCAATGCTCAAACCTACTTTACAGAAACCGTTGTTTTCAACCTCATTCACTTTTCAGTGTTTGTTCCGATTGGATCAGTGTGACTTCAACATTCAGAATGAAAGCTGGTTGTGGTGCATGTATGCATGAAGGAAATCCTTCCATTTGAATAAAACTGAGCAATCCCCAAACAATGTGCCACTTCCAGTTCCTCAGGCTCTAAATGGAACCTAAGTGTGCTATCTCCTAGATGTCTTTGTCAACAATTATGATTTCTCTGTGGGGTGAAACTACATTATTTATCCATTGACCTTTACTGTCCAGGCTGTTTCATGTAAATATCCTTTTTTCCTCCACTGCCTTGTAATCCAATAGGCTTGGTAAATACCATGGTTTCATCTTGCTCATATGTGGTTTTGTTGTATGTATCTTTTTTCAGGGCAAAGGGGGTATTTTGGTTCCCAGCCATGTTGTATAGGCCTCACACAATGATGCCTCCAGTAGTCAGAGGTGCTGTCGCTGAGGCTGTTTGATGGGTAAAGTATATGATGAATCAGAAAGTCTGAGAAGTGGTTTGGCAGTGAGTTTGTTCTCAAAAGTAGAAAGTAGGTTGGCAGTTCTGATTCTAAGGGCCTATAGTCTTAGGCTTGCAGAGGAGAGAGAAGTACGTGAGGGGCTTTATGGGGTTGTGTTCTGCTCCACAACAGGTGTGGTCATTTGGCTGTAGCTCAGAAAAATTCCAAGGTGTCTTATTAGAAAAGTGAGCCAAAATGTAACACACTCTGGTAGTTGTTGGTGATTCCTTACATTGTTTTTGATACTGCACAATTATTATGCAAGAAGGCATAGCCAGCTGTGAGACAGATGGAGCCACATATGTTTCCACGCCCAAGAGGGAAGTTTGTGTACAGAGTTACAGTCAGGAATAAGGCTGAGTGAATGATACCAAAGGTTATTCGTACAGAGATGTCTGGATTTGTAGATAAGTTCACTTGGATTGTAAGGTGATTGGTTGTTTTTATGTTAACTTTCTGACTACAATAGAGGGTTTTTTGCATTGAAGTCTGTAGAGCAGTAAATAGTGAAGAAGTACTTGGAGAGATTTTTCTGGTCAGCAAATAGAGTACATGCCATCTCATACCCAACAAGGAGTGCTGTCTTCAATGTGAGTTAAAGTAGATTTTTGTAAAGTGTTCAGATTGTTATTCTCTGTTACAACTTCCTTCTTTAACCTTTTGCCTTTTTGGAGACAATGGGACTAAAAAGATTTGTCCCTGTTTCAGCCCTATTAACAGCCTCTTATGCCAACATAAAATTAGAACAGTGCTGTGGAGAACTGAGCTCCCAGAGTGCATAAGAACTGTCGAGGGCTGAGTGAATGCACCAAAGGCAATTTGCAGATACCCGGATCTTCCGAACAAATCCTTTTCCTGTTACAGTCAGTCTAAGGTACCAGACTACTATTTCTTCCTTTTATAAGTAAGAAAAATCACTGCTGGGATTAAAGCAAGCATGGAGTATTTCAGATGAGGGAGAAGACAGTAAAGTTTACAAAGCCAAATGTTGTCAGTAATCATAACTGTAAAGCCTCTATTCCTAAACTATTTAGTTATTTCCAAAGTGACTTTTAGAAAGAAATAACAATTGAGGACAGATGTTTTATATCTTTTCTAAATCATCCTAAAACAATCACACATGATCTATAATTTGTTTTTATTTCCCTATTATGTAACACATGCACTTCCTTGAAGAGATGTTAGTCTTTAGAAATACTAAACATATCTTCAATTCAAGCTGCAATCAAAGAGCTGCAGATAACTGGCACTGCTAAAAAGCAGGCTGTATTGTCTTGGCTAAGACTAGTCTGCAAGGGATAGATATTAATGCTATCAACAGAAGTAATTCTTGAAAGTAGGGATCCTATAGGCTGAGGGTTTCTGATTTCATTGTAAAACATCTTCAAAAAAACTTACTGGCCAGAGAAGAGGTTGAAAATTATTTTAAGTGGACTGTAAATATTAGAATACCTAGTCTGTTAGTGATTCACTGTTGAAAAGTAGAGGCACAATTCAGGAAGATGAATTAGGTAATGGTGTCCCGGTTTAGCTGTGCACTTCTAGCCACAGCCCTACTAGAACCAACAAACAAATATGAGAATATAGATTCTGCTATGTGACATTACACACTGGGTGTGTTAGATCTATTGCAGTGTTGTCCTAGAGAACCAGCCAGCTAGACTGGGCTGTAACATGACTTATGAAGTACTTCTGAGGATAAGAGACCAGATATAATGCTGCATTATCCCTGTGGTAGATTAGCTCACTTTATTTCTAATCAGGATGTGTTGAGCACTGTTTAAATTGCCTAACATTAGATAGAAGCTTTACTAAAGCTCTCTAGATAGATGAAGTTCTGCCTGTGTCAGGAAGAGGTGGTAGTGAAAATGCTTCCCTTTACTCTAGCCTGTAACAGAAAAATAGGAGGCTGAACACCCGATATTTTGGCACCTACCTCTATTATTGCTTTTTAACCTTTTGGCTTCCTTTTTGTTACTGCTGCGGTGACAGTAGGAGCTAGAAGAGCTGTCGTATTTGTTCCCACTTGGCCTTCCTGGTAGCCGAGCTGTGTAGCTGTTGCACCAGCAGCAAGTACCCCTGCTTGGAGCCTGCCCAGAAGAGTGGGAAAGGCAGAGCAACTAGAGCTACTAGATGCAGAGTAAGAAACATCTTGAAAATACAGAGCAATATATCTCAGCCCAAATGTATTGCAGTAGATTTGCCACAATGTCACGGGAGTTTTTAATTGTGCTTAAGGATGTAGCTGAATTCAAGCAACTTGGAGTTTTGCAGTCAGGAGTTATGTCATCTGCAGTACTCTTTGAATGCTTCAACAGAAATATATCTGACAGAGCTACACTCTGAAGGCCAACTAAGTGATCAGACTTCATAGGTGGAGTGGGAGAAACTTGCTCTTTACTTTAGAAATTACTCTGTCCTTTTGTGAGTGTGCAGACACCGACAGCAGAGAATGCCAGCAACACCAATGTAGCGTGCTCCTGCATAACACCTCTCCATAGTTTGTTGCCACCCACAGTTTCCAATATGTGCGCTATCACCCCACATAAAGTGTGAAGTAGCTCTTCAGTTTTTAATCACAGCTAACTAGGGTGTGTCTCCATCTTGACTGAGATGAACCTTAGCCACCTTTCTGCCTGACCTAGCATGTGCTGGTGAGATGCTAAACCTTCTATATTCATTTAGAGGAACCTACATGAAACTGATGTTGGCATTGCCACAAAAATCTTGCTCAGCCACCCTAGGGTCTTTAAAAGCAGTAGTGTAATCTGTCAAGTGTGATGGCATTCACCACAATTAGTCAAGTCAGTAACACCATTAGAGGTGAATTATTCAAGGCTGATGAGAGGCTTTCAAATAACCACCAGAATGCCCAGTTATTCATCTTCAGTTACTGAGGGGGGGCTCAAGGAACAAGGCCAAAACGGCCTTTTAAAATTATGTAGTAGCAGTTTGTTGTGGGCATCAGGGAATGCCTACAGAAGTAAAGCTTGCTTCAGACTAGCAGGTTGGAATGATATTGCTAATGCTATCAAATATTTAAGATGAACTTCGGAAGGAAGGGAGTGGTAACCTTTGGAATAATTAAATTATCACCCAAAACATGCATTTGGCATTTGTATATGAAATACTTGTGCCTGCAGGTTAGCTGAGCCATCCACAAGACCAGTTCTACTGGACAAGACTGTGTCTGGTATTGCTGAAAGCTTCTTGCTCCTATAGGATCCACAGGTGGTTCAAGACAGACTGCAGTGGCTGCTATAACCATTTCATATAATTTTCAGAAACTGTAACATTAAAAAAATGAGAACATGATACTGAGGATTAGATGTTATGCAGGGAGTCTAACCAGTTAACTTTCAGTTTTGCCATACAGAGAAACAAAGAAGTTACTAAATCTTACAGAACAGAAGAAGGACAGCTTTTAGGAGGCTCTAAATTTACAAAAAATTCAGGGAGAAGTGGGACAGCTAAGCTCAGGCCTGACACTGCCTGTCCTCCTTCCTTGGCATTTACTCTCTGATAAAATCAGCTGGATTTAAAAAAGTGGATCAGTGCTGAGTGCTTCCATGACCTGGAACTAGAGCAGTTATAATTGACAACAGTTCCCTTTCTCCTATTTGCCTTGATAAGCAAAATCCTTTCCTTTCAGTGATGTTTTCAACTTATCTAGATATGTTGCTCTCATCAATATCCGTGACTGTTTGTCTGCCGGAGCCCTTTGGACTCGGCACCACTCCTATTCACATGATGCTCTCACATTCCTCCTGGAGGCAAAAATGCATGTTCAGGCTGCTAGAGAGTGGAAACTTACTGATTGTACAGAGGTTGGCAGAAGCGCTTGTTCCAGCCTCCTGGCAGGGGCAAAGAGACAGGCTGCATTTTTCTAAGTGCTAAGCCAATAAAAGCCTTCCTATCTCTGCACTGATGTTTCTTCTCTTCCTGTCTGTTCCTTCCTCCAAACGCATGCCAAGTATGCAAAGCAAGAAGGCTTCTTGTTCCTGTGTCTAGTCAGTGACGGAGGCAAGGTTTGGAGTAAATGCAGTCCCCTTGTAATAACATTTCTGTTGGAGCCCTGCAAGTGGAACTGCCTACAGCAAGCGCACAGATTATGTTTAATGTCTGACGTATCCATTTATATTAACATATTATAGGAGAAGATGGAATTGTTCCTGCGGAGTCCCCAAATGAATTAGTAGTGCAAACTGGCTTTCTAGCGTTTAGAGCTCTGTCCACACTCCTTGTTTTAACTCTATGCTAGCCACAATCCAGACTGTGGAGAAAACTGCAGTGAAACTGTGAAGTGGCTGCTCTCTACTGTTACAGTTCAATAACTGCATGAACTTTTGTTTTACTGTAATACTAGTTTACTGAAGTTATTGTCTGTAGTGGAAGTATACCTGCATATTGCAAAAGCAGTATCAATATGTGGCTATATTGGAAGGGAATAGCTCAGTGCATAGGATATTTTTCCCATTTTCCTCTCTACAACATTCCTACTAGTAAGCTTATTCCTAGTAAATAAGCCTTAAGTGGTTCAAACGCACCTGTTAACCGCAAAGCCATAACTATGCAGATGGTTTTGTGGAAGGCTTGGTGAGTTATTCCTGAAGGTTCACAGCAAAGGCAGCCAGTTTCTACCTTTCCCTCTATTGCTTGATGCCCTTTTTATAAAGTCCAATAAAACATGCATTTTGGATGAAAACATGCACATTGATCAGCATTAAAGGTATGTCTCCAAACTTTAATCAAAATACACAAGACTAGCCTTTCAACTGGGTTGTAATAACCTTTTATTTTTGCAGGTGTGCATTTGCATCCAGTATGCCTGCATTTATGAAATACATCAACCTAGCAGAACAAAGCCTTACTGATCTGTAATAGTGCTATTAGAACTGCCAGTTTGATATTTGGAAAGTAAATTTAAAAGTAGATATTTTTATTGTAATACTTATAGGATAGTAAGGAATAGTAAAGAGCTCGGTCCAAGTTTGGCTAAGTTGTAGTGCAGTACTGAATGTAAATACACTGTCAATGAATCTCTGATGGGTATGAATGCCAAGGGAGGGGAGGATTAGTGCTGTACCATTAGTTATATTGAGATGTCCTTTGAAGAACTAAGAATGTGAAAAACTGTTTTTATTATCAGCAAAATCCATGAAGCTTAGGTTCAGTTAAAAGCTTCTGCTTTCCCCAAAAGTATTTAAAACCCTATTAAACACAGGCCACCCAGCTTACGCTTCCAGCAAGCTAAGACAGATGAACTAAGGCTTTTCCCCTTCCTGCCTTTTTGTTCTCCTAGTTGGCTGCTGGCTGTGGCCATGCTGTGACTCACCAGCCATTTTCCATGGGGAGCACTTGAGCTGGAAGGGAGCAGAGGACCAGGTGGGTGGTTGGGGACTCTGTCCCCACACTTGTCAGTTATTTCCTCGCTTTGGGGGAAGAGTACACGACAACATGGGAACAGTTGCAGCACTGCTCTGCTGGACAGGCGGAGTACTTATAGTTCAGCCCTGCATTAATTCAGAGAAAGGTACCAAACCAAAGGTGTTTCAGCAGGACACTGATAAAATATTTATTCCATACTTTTTTCCCCCCACCCTTGCCACTTTCACCTCTCCTAGCCACACACGGTCATTGCCATGATGTCACGGCGCATTTGTTATGTACTATCTATGATGCATTGCTTTTCTAAAAGGGAGTTTTCCTCTGCAAGTACTACCTCTGCTGAGAACCCTGAACCTTTATAGCCTGTAGTAATTTCTAAGTTAGTTTCTAAGTTCAGAATTGCCAGAACACATGACAATGAAGAGCCTAGCTTGGCTAAAGTTTAGTAGCTTCTGGTTATAACCTCTGTGACACAAGCAGTGAGAGAGAAATTGTCAAGTATTGGATGGATGGAAAGTCAGACAGCTTAACTCCCAAGATGCTGAGTTATTTCTTGGGTTTTTTGTTCATGAGCACTGAGTACTTTCACTTTCTTTCAGTGGTTTACTTTTTGTTGGCAAATGATTCTTGCATGGTTTGCTTTTTATGTAAGATAAAATATTTTTTTTTATGGAAAATGGTGGGAGAACTTAAAAATTTTAAACCAAAGAGACCTTGTTTTATGGAGCCATGGCCAATATGAGAGATTATATGTTAAAGTATTTTTCTTAGCTGAAAATCCTGAGAACAAGTAAAATTTGGAGAAAACTGAGAACTCTTCAATTCAGTGGGTGGCTAGAGGCTTTGTTTTGGTTAGCTTGTTTGATTTCAAGAACGAAAAGGAATTTATGGAGAACTAGAATGCTATGGAGACAGTTGTTTGAACTTTGAATTTGCTGATACTAACAGCCTGCTGATATCCTTGAGAGGAAAATCCTTGGTAGCAGTGCAAAACAAGCCCAGTGCTTTCATCTTCATGGGTAAAAGCTTTGCTGAAAATATCACTGCTGTGAATAAAAGAGGAGAGAGAAAGAGTTACTGTATGGTCTGTCTAGAAGAAGGAAGCAGTGTTTTAAGTCTGGTATGGGTGAAGTTAAGATTAAGCACTTGGATTTGATTGCCCTGTGGTGTGGTGAGTTCCCTTATGAGTGTGATTGCATCTTTATGGAAAGCTTGTATTTCATTCTGAAGTTAGATTGTACGTTTCTCAAGAAGGAGATAGGTCTTTGAGCTTATCTAGGAGAAGCACATAGAGGTTATGGGGAATAATCAGTTTTCTAAAAAATTGCAAAGTGGGAATCCAGAAGTCCTAGTTTAGGCCAGAAATAATATTAAAGCCATAACATAGGCTTCCCTAGATTTTAACGTGTAGCAGATTTCGATTTGGCCTTTATGTTCAGCCTCCTATCTGACATGCAACGGCTCTGAAGAAAATTGTTGCATCAACAACTTGTGATAAGGCAAAGCAGAACTTTCACTGGAAATGTTCTCTTTTTTCAGCCAGTTATCAAAGTCCTTGCAGCTTCCTGTCAAAGCAAGCGAATCCACAACATGTATTGAACATGGTAGCTGATCCTGAATGCTTAAAACCCAACCAGCATAGATACCCACATAATTGCTTTGGCTGATGCTAACTGGTTTTTAGTTGTAATGTAGATTTCCCACCCTCACCTGTTTCACTTTCTTGTCTTCCACCTTGCTTTCAGGTTAGTATCTGCCACGCTTTGAACTGTGCTTACCAACTCCCTTTGAACCCAGCTTCATCTGGAAGCAGTCCCAACCTGTGGTAGAAAGGGCCTAAAGCTAATTTGTTGTAGCAGAGATGTATTTGACTAGAAGCAGGCAAGGACGTGCTTTATTAAGCGTTAGGCTTTCATGCTGTCTTCCAGCAAGGCAGAGCTGAAAACTAGCCCTTTTAAAAGCAGTAATGCAATTATGTGTTTTATAAATACTTTAAAAATCATTTAGTGAAAACCAGCCACTTCTGTTATTAGCAGCAGTGCTGGGGAAGGCAGTGTAAAAGCACAAGATGGTACATTGCAAGGCACCTCAGCGCTGGGGTGAGTAAAACAACCAGCAACACCACCACCTCTGAGATTGGTGTGTAAGGCACATGTTGGGCAGACAGCTACAAAAGTAATGTAACAGTACCTTCTGTCTACTAAATATGCACCAGGTAATTAAAAACTTACTACTACTACTATACTGTTTTTACTACTACCGCCACCGCTAAGCAGATCTTATCTTGAGGGCCTTACAGTGTTAGCTTTTGGAAACAGTAGCTTTTACTACTTTTTTCTGCTGATGAATATCTGGACAGGCACAAGCTATTTGACAGCATATTTTATGCAATCTGAGACATAATGCACTTTATAATCTGGAAAAACAATAGTTTCATCTGTATTCCTTCTTTGCTCCAGCAAAGGTGCCTTTGAAAGTGCCTGAAAACTGTGTTCTCCGAAGTCCATCTGGAGCCCATGTAGTCAACAGGATTGTTTCTGCTGGTTTCATGGGGCTTTGATACACAAATTCCATTTCATATATACTGTTATATTTCATAAGCATTAGAAATAGAATTAGCTAAGGAATTTTAAAAAATACATGCCCTCTGTTAGTCTAACAGATTATCATTCATGTAAAGATGGAAACAGTTTTCTTAAATAATCCCACAGTTCATTTCTAATATTAGTAACAAATTATATAACCCCTGTTGTGTGAGTCATAAAGAAATCTGGATCAGAGCTGTCATTTTCCAAATAATGGCTGCTTAGAAAGCTTCCACTCATATACTACCCATGTTTTCCCACAGACTTTGGCTCACACAATGTAAACTTAATACCAGAATAATCAGATGTCATGTAGAGGTTCAAACATGAAATAGATTTAGTAGTGGCTGGGATGAGATGAAACTTACCTTTTAGCAAAAAAAAAAAAAGACAAACGAATTATGGATGCTTTGCTGAAGCCTAGGGCTGGCTTGTATTCCTTGAGGTTGAAGTGCTTCACCTCTTCTAGTCCCAACCAACTATCGCACTGTTTGGCTTGTCTTTGCCCTGCACAGCAGTGAACAGGACAACAGCAGCAGGATTACTGTGTTGTAGTCATGAGCTGTGTTGGTGCAGATGTCTAGGGTAGCTGTCTGTAATACTGTCCGCCAGGGTGCCAAATCCACACACCCAAGCAGCTGTAGTCATTCACATTATGTTTAATTGAACCACAGAGTTCAGTTTCTCAAGTGCTTCTCAAATGGAAGAGTTAAAAATGTGCATGGCAGCACAGGAAAAAAGGACCATGTAATTTCTGCTGACCAAGCTTATTTGAGTCATTAGGAAGGGAAACAAAAAGGCAGTTCATAAGCTAGCAATACTTCAGACAAATACAGATTTTATGCTAGGTGTGTACAAGGCTTCCTGTTTGCCCAGCTCTTTTGCCCCTACAGGTGAAATGTTGTCTCAAATATCCCCTCATGACAGGGGGCATGCAGATAGTAGTTGATCGCTAATGCTGGTGTAACTTCAGTGGCTATTCTGGTCTCTTCCTTTATCACATTATCTCATTTGAAAAGTCTGTAGGATAACTGCAGGCAGGGAGGGATTCTGCTTCCTCAGACAGGACGAATGAACAAACTGTTCGAATGTGAAACAGCTGAAATGGGCTAGGTCTTGCATTCAGATCCCAGTGCAATATTGCTCCGTTGGTCAAGAGAGCTTTCCAGTTAGCTGCAATAGTTAGAAGTGCATCTAAAAGCGCTGTCCAAGGGTTGTCAACATCAAATGTGAAGCATTTGCATCAGAGATGGAAGTTGATAATCTGTTTTAAAAGAGATTACACAGGTCATGGAGAACAGAATCATTTTACAATAGAACTTGGTATGCGGAAGACTCCCTAGTCTCTGGAAAGCGTGGACTGAGCAAAAATCGCTCTGCCAGCATTTAGGATAATGCCAACATTACTGTAGACATTTGCTGCATCTCAGGAGGGCATAGGATTGACGCTTATGAGGCTCCATCACCAGAGGGGGCTGCGTACATTGGGTAGGAGTAGGTGAAATAGAAATACGTGTGCCCACGTCCTGGGCAACCTCATGGTGCAGCTTTATGCTACTCTGTGTGATACTACATCTAAGCAGATCAGCCATGATCACAGTTAAATGGACCAAAAATACTTTAGGACAAAAGTAACTGGTAAGACTTAAGTAGGCTCAACTGGCTTATCCTGTCATAGAGGATGAATAAATATTTGCAAGTGTATAAATGGAATTACTGTCAGCTGCTCACAACCTAGCTTTGACGCTCCCCTTTCTGCAAAACAGGATAGCCTAGAAGAGCCATTTGACATCAGGCATTCATATTCACAGAGCTTACATTGAGCAATTTCTGACTTAAAACATGCCTCACAGCAGGAGTCTTCAAATATCTAAAAACATAAAGCAAAACTACATAAATTGCTTGCCTTCTCTTGGATTGAAACCAGCATTTACAAGACAGGTGTTATTGCAGGTGTAACTAGAGGCACATGAACTAAGGCAGGTGAAACTGCTTATTGAAAAATTCCCTTGACTCAGTCTGACATCTGCCTGACTTGCTCAGCTCTTGGAATGAGTTAATAGCAAAGCAATGAAAAAAAAATTCATTTTAGTGATTCAAAGGTCAGCAACTTGTACTATTTTGGAGAGGCATAGGTTGGTAACGCTGAGGTATGCAGACAGTGTATATATGGTGGAGCTTCCCCAAAAGGGAAGAAAATGTAATAGGGTAGCTGGTTCTCAAAGTGTTAAAAAAAATAAGACCCACACTTCACCGATCCCACAGGCACACTGAAGTTGCTCAGACGACAGCAGTTCTGCTTTTTGGTATAATCTAATCTCACTGATACCTGTTTTTCTCTATATCACAAAGGCGCTTTGTGCACAAAATGTGCTGCTGTGTTGGCATTACCTGGCCACCAGATTGGGAAAGAAAACAACCCTTGATAGAAAGCAGGTATAGGAAGAATGGTATTATTTCAGTTACATTTTTAAGAGATTTTTTTCACTCTAGTTCCCTCCTCTATTCTGCTAGAAATCAGAAAGTATGTTTAGTTTGGGGACAGGCTCTCTTTTCATTTGCTCTGATCAACAAGTCTCATTCCAGAATATATACAGTGGCATAAACTACCAAACTTTGGACTTTGAAATAAACAAGGTGTGTGTGCAACCCCGAACCTTCTTAACTTCCTTTGCAGTAGTTTCCAGAGTCCCCAGATGTTGAAGTTGTGATGTTCAGCTACTGTTTTGCTGAAGCTGGCCTCACAGTTGCAATACCATATGAGAGTAGCCAGTGTGCATTTAGTACTCCGTGCAGTGATGCCCATTTAAGTGATTTGCTTAATTCAGATGTGATGCACAGGTCTTTGCGTTGAAACACTTTCATCTTGGAGTAGGATCAGTGTTGATCCTCTTCCCATGAGGTAGAGAAAGCTAACATATTAGGAAAAAAACCCCACAAACCAACCAACCCTGAAAATGTTTAAGTTCCTTTTTCAATAGTGTCAGATCTATTTTCTAAAATTACTTTAAATTAATGTAGGACAGTTAGTGAGCCACATTCCCAGCTGTTGCAGATCTCTACTAACTTTGGAAGTTATGCCCAGTTCACAGTGGTGAATTTGGCCTACTTGTGTCACACATAGCTGTGCAGATGAATTTGGGTACTGTTGAAGGGGGGGCTTAAAAATGAAGTCACTGGAATTAATGAATCCCGTTAGGACGATAAATATTCAAAAAGGCTGGATAATTTTATGACTGATGCTATGGGCCCTGCAAGCTCAGGATAATTAGATTTCATGCTTCACTTCTTGCACCTGAGCTGTTGCCTAAGGGACAGCAAAATTTCCTCTAGCGTTCATAAATCCAGTCCTGGCTGGAGAATCTCTGGACAATTCACTTGACAACTTCTCAGCATTTTGTTTTCTTGCTTCATTGATACAGACCCTAAAACCTTACTGATACTTTAATTTATTGTAGCCACCACTTTTGGCTCAAGAAAATCGCTTATGTGACCTTCAGAGGTAATCAGGCCTGTCTTGGTTCTCATACTTACCTGTAATTTTTTTTTTTCTTAAAGTGAAATAAATGTGTCTTTAAGAAAGGTTATAACTTTGGCAGAACAGTTCCTTTCTGTGAAAAACATTCATCAGTGAAGGGTTCATGCCAGCACCGAGGAAAGCATGCACCATACTTCGGTGCAGTATGGAAGAATAGAAACAGCAGCTGGTAGTGCTGCCAGTGTGAGCCTTTGAGAATGTCTTGGAACTGGACCTCACACTTACCTAGACAGCGTTGACTTCTGTGCAGGTGAATTTTTGATTTCTTATATCCAGCTTCTTGAAAGTGGAGTCAGATTTCCTCAACTATGTGGGAACATGCAAAATGCATGTTCTAGAGAAAGTGAGACAAGTCTATTCAAAATCAAATCAGTGACACTCAGTATCACTTCCATGGGAGTGGCTGCCACTCCAATCAGTTGTATTCTTCTGTCCTTTTTCGATCTGAGTCATTAAATGCTGTTATTTGGAAACAGAAGCAAAAGGGACACTTAGTTCAAGGGGAAAAAATCACATTACTCCAACATTTTTATTACGCCTCCCTCTATGAAAGTAGAGTAGATTATGTGTATTAGAACAAACCATCTGAGGTTTCTGTTTATTTTGCATGTTTGAAAGAATTGTGTATAGACAACTTCCATTCATTTTGCTTTGATTTCTTCACAAAGAAACATGGAGGAAGTAAAGTTTGAGGCATGTGCTCCTCAACTTCCCCAGAAGAGAAAACACTCTCAGGGAGACTGAGTAGGAAGAGTTTTAGGCCACGCCCCTGCTCTTTTTAATATATTTAAGCTAATAAAATCATCTAAATTTCAGGAAGCAACCACACTAATTTGAATCGCTCACAGGCAGACATTTATCAGTCACCATTCTTAGATATGATACATTAGGAAAATCACGTAAAAACAAATAGGACAGAGAAAAGGAAGGAATTAGCAAAGTTAAAATATAAAGTCAATCTTATGCTTGTGGGAATGCTTTCCTTTTATCCAGTAACATAATAAACAGTCCTACCTGCCCTTTTGAAGAACAGAGGACTGTGGTATTGCTTGTAAAAACTGTAAAAGAACAGTGAAGCTCTAGGATATTATGCACATCTAGGAAACAGTACCACGCATCCTTTTGAGCTGTTTGGTTTCCCTTTTATTTATCTTCTCTTAATTCGTCTGTGTCTTTGGGATGCAGACACCAGAACTGCATGCTGTACTTAAGATGTGGGCAAAGCAAGGATTTATATAGCAGCAAAATTATACTTTTAAAATGTTGGGTTTTTTCAAAATAAAATATTTTCCACCTTATTCTTCTTTATATTTTGTTCAGAAGTCAGAGTCCTGTAAAAACAGTTGTTCACACAGCTTTATTTCCTTCTATTCAGATATAGAAAGCAAAAATGCATCTAAAGACTTACTCAGATTGAATTAGGCAGAAGTTATGCCTTGTGTATGATAGGCCCTTCCATCAGTAACTGGCAGGAGGAGATGAAATAGCAGCTGCATTGTTACTGTCCTCGAAGTGACTGGTTCTTCCTGAGTGCCAGTGGTGAGACACATTTTTTATCTCACTATTTCCCTGCGGGACAGTCCATCTGATAAGATATCTGAAAGATAGCAGATGCTTTTGGGTGAAAGTATATCCCACATAAACAGGACGTCTAGGTTTATGGCTGTTTTGTGATGTTGAAGTAGCATCCAGCACTCTTAGTGTAAAGAACTGGACCCCGGACAACTAAAGCTGCAAGTCATGTCTGTTTGCAGAGTCTGTCTTGATGGAGCTGTGGATCAATTATCACTCTGATGTAGGTATAATAAATAGACTAGAAAGGAGCTTAGTACCAGCAGTTTGAGAAATCTGTCAGTGTATTATAACAACAAGTGTTTTATTAAAAGATTCATTCAATCTCGTTGCCAGAGAAGCTCAGTGTAGGCCATCTGAACAAGGAAGAACCTGTTAGGACCAGTTTGTTCAGAGCATCACTCACAAAAGCATTGGTAGGGGAATTATTCTAGAAATGCTGCTTTGTAAAGAGAAAGAAATCCCATTTGTTTTTATCAACGCAGGGTCTGTTGTTTAGCAACTTCTGAAACCTGTTTGACTCTTTCATGGGAGTAACATACTTCTTATTGTCACAGATGTGTTTTATTTTTTACCATTACCACAGGAAGACAATTTAAACAGAAAAATTTACTTAACAGGACTTCACCTCAATCCAGTCTTTCTCCTACCTATATTGCCCACACCTAAAACTTCATTCTAACCCACTCTATTATGCCAGTTGCCTGCCCAGTGAAGACATGAGGGAGCTTCTGTATCAGTTCCAGTCCAGTTTCCATTGAGCTTAGATCAATGCATATCTCTATGAAATAAAGTCTCGATTCACATCCTAATTCTTGATACAAATCTGGAAGATCAATTATTACTTCCCTTCCTACTTTCCAAAGATACGTGTTCCATATGATGATTTTAATCGTGGCTAACAGTCTTTCAGGGTTTGAGCTACGCCTCCAGTCTGCCTACACAGATTCTAGTAAGGATTCCACAATTACAAACCAGTGATTACTGAGAGACTTTTCTGCAGCAACATTTCCTCTGAAAGGATATTAGAAGTTTTGCTTGAAAAACTGATGGTACAGTTTGACTGAGTAAAAACTGGTAGATGTTTTCTTATCTTAGGCCCTAAGATAGACCTTCTAATGACTACTATAAACAGATTTTTTTACTGTTATGTATTCACAATTCTTCTATCATTTTTTCAGATGCTATACTTTTATTTATGTTAGAATTCTTTGTGCTATCTTTTTTTCCTGTTTTTAGGATGGAGAAAGGAGAAAGATTTCACTTTATCTGCAGCTCTGGATTTGCTTTTATGTCTTCAAAGTCCACGTAGAACATGTGGGGACACAAAGAAACTAGAAGTTTAAGAAAGGAAATTTAGACTAATGACTAAAATCCCTGTGTTGCTTTTATATTGATTATAGAAAAGGAATGAAGAAACTATTCAGTGAGTACTCAAGTCTTAAGATCATGAAAAATGGTTTTAGGTAGCAATGTAGGAAAAATTTCCAGGATAGGTGACAATGTATTGAGTTACCAATTGTGTCACTGACTTCTGACTATTTCACTTCTACCCATAAGTATTTATTGGCTTACCTTCATCTGGGGAGAACTCTTTTTGAGGTGAAAATATAGGTGAATTCACATTTTCACTCAAGTATTTCTCCACCTTTTGATACTACCAAAATGCCACACATTAATGCTAACTGCAGTGGAGGCAATTCATCTCCTGAAAATTGGATTTGGAACATGAACAAGTTTATCCAGGTTTCAACATCAGTACTAAATTTCTAACTCTGATTTTCAATTATTTGAACTGTTACTTCAGTGGTTTCAGTTCCCTCCTTCCTCTTACAGTGGTAGAAACTCCATGAAAGAATGGACCCTTTGAATATTCCAAGAAAGATGTGCGCAAGAACACTACTTTTAATTAAGACTGCAGCCTTTTCTCAAAGTAGCTGAGTGCTTACCAAACCTCGCTATGATGCATTTTAAAAAACTGCTTTACAGACTGGTGAACTGAAGCATGACGAGTTAAACCAAAGGCCGAGCAAACCACAGCCAGAAATAAATCAAGACTAGAAAGCAAGTTATGTTTAGATTGTGTAAACAAATTTTAGAAATCTGGACTTTTAATCTGCCTGTATACTAATTTCTGTAACACACTTCCTTTTACTTCATTAGGCTCCTTCAAGGACAGTATCTGCAGCAGTGATTTGGAGTGGTGTGAATTCACTCCAGTCCAGCAGAATTAAAGGCAAGAAGTAGGCTCCTCAGAGGTCCAGTGCCCCATGGTGAGCTAGGTGAGTTCATCCCAATTCTCTCTTGGTTTTTGTGCTTTTAGAAAACCTGGGACTGGCCTGGAAAGATCTGTGGCCTTTGGGGTATACTGTGAGAAGAGCTCCTGCTCTTATCTTTCTATTTTGAGTTACCCATAAAAGGATCGAGAACATTCTAGTCTTCAGCATGAGATGTTGTCTGAACATTATTTACTTCATGTGCCTTTTATAATTTAAAGCTTGCTTTTAGATAGGCTGATTTTTGCATCTGTCTCTTATGAAGTATGCACTATATGTTCTTATATGTGCATAGCTGGTGGGTGGATATAGGTCATAGCAACAAGATCCTGCATACTTCCTTCCTCTTGCCATAGGTACTAAACTTTCACTGAAGAGGTGTGTCTCCTCATTGCCAGTGGTGTGTGCATGGGAACAAGAGAGCTTTAAAAAAGGGCAATTTGATTTTGTAGAGATAAATTTGCACAGGAAACACTTAAAGTAACTACTCTGTGTGTTCCCAGTTCCACCTGGAATCCCAACAGCTAATTGTTTGGCTCCTTTACTGTATCAATTTTTTTCATTTAGGACAGCCAGATGTTTTAGTTATGAAAGGTTTAGAAGATTTTGCGATATATGTATCTATAAATATGGGTGTGTATTTAAAGGATCTGTTACATGAATTAAAAAAGCAAACCTGTTTGAAAAACAGATGGTAAGTTTGCAAGAATTTAGTCTTTGGACTTCAGGGGTTATTACAGAACAAATAAAAGAATCTTTCTTACTCTACAAGATGGTAAGTACCTCTGTTAAAAATACTCAGGGTCCTGGATGACTTGTGGATGACTTGTTTTGGCTGCAGTATTCTTACGCCTTGTTCCTTGTCCAGTTATCACTTATCTTCAGACACCATTGCCAAGCCTCATTGTTGATTTCAACAAAATGCTGTCACAGGTCACTGAATGGCAAGGCAGGAAAGAACATTCTTTCCACTCCTTGTTTCTATTTATGTCTTTCGCTGTAGTTCGTCTGTGTCTGCTCCCAGTTGCACCATCTACACTAATGGTATAACTGGTCCTACATAGAAAGTCTGTTTTATTTTTCTACTAGCTACATAAAGGGGCTAAGGAGCATATATAGATATTTTAATGTCTTTACTGGGTCCTCAAGCACTTATACAAAACACTGAAGCAGTCCCTTGATCTTATTTGGATACTAGACAGATTCAGATTACAGACTGTTTGAGAGTGGCACTTCTAATCATTCTCATTTATTTTTAATTATGTTATTTGAAAATAAACACTTAGATCCTTATAATTCACTTTTCAGTCTTCATTCACATTTTCTGCTTCAGAGTTCAGGTTAACAAACGAAAATTTAGGTGAAATATGTAAACAAATAGGTAGGAACTGGCTGCTTTGCTTTGAGGTAAAGCAGACTTACTCTATCTAGAAAGTAGATTTGCCACTGAGACTTGTCAGTATTGTTAGGTGTTTCAGCTCTCCCTGTTCCATTGCAGCTCTCTGACTGTGCTCCTTGCTGTGACGTCCAAGCCCTTCTGTAGCAATCAGTCAGTTTCTAGATAATTGTTATGAAGTCCAAGAAATATTGTCATTTTGTGCTTGTTTTTTAATCAAAAACAAACTCAAACCCAGTCAGTGCTGGAGGTAATGTACTGTAAAAATGCCATGTTTCATTCATTTCCTATTAAATTGTGAAAGAGCCGTTCAGTAAGGATATTACTGTGTGAGCTAATGTTTCTTTGTTTTTAAGAAGTTTCTGCAACTTGCTACTTTTTGCAGCAATTTTGAGTGCCATTTATTATTTATCCAGAATATTATAAAAGCAGAGGTAACAGTTTTCCCCAGGAATTGTATGTATGATTAATTCTTGGAGTTAATATTAAATTATCTCTCTGGAAGTGACATATAGGCCCTTAAAAAATCTCTGTCTGGGAAGGATCATCAATGCGAGAGAAAGACCTGACCAGTAACAGAATGCATCCCCCTGTGCTGAGTGTACCTCTTGGCTCCATGTCACTCTTTGGGCCTGAGGGTGCTTTAGACCTATGTGTGACACAGTCCTGTTGCTTGCCTTTTCCCTGGGGGTCTTCTAGGAGAGTTGTGCTTTTAACTGCAGTTTAAAATGGCAAACCACTGGAAAATGGTCTCTGGGAAAGACCCGAAAATGGTGATCCTAATGACACCTGTATCTCACAGCAAGTAGCTGGCTGATAGCTCCTATGTGGGAAAGGACTGTGCTGTAGAATAAGCAAGCTGGTGTCAGCACAGGTCCATCAAAATGTGCCCAAATATCAAAACCAATATGACATTCACAAAGTGTTAGAACCTTAAAGTGCTTGTTCAGAGGACAGTAATTCTCAGATTGCAGTGGTGAGAGAACCCTTGAAGGTGATGCTTGGTGAAGGTCAGGTTGTCCAATTACTGGGGTGGGCAAAAAAGTCTGGAGGGAGGAATAAGCCTTTCTTCATTTATTGTGGCCTTTAAGCAAATACTTAATAAAAACATAGGGGGAAAAAGCAATTTCCTTACAGCTGTGCAAATCTGATTTAGACTCACTGCACTGTATTAACAGATAGAGATTGTGCATAGAAGATTTGTTTATTCATGACCTATTGATATTTTAGGCATTAATTCATCACCGAAGAACAAAAAATAGTATACTAAAACTATTTTCCTGAAGTTCAGGCAAAACATACATCCCACAGGGCATTGCTATTTATTTGTAGCTACAGAAGAATTTTGTTCTAGTTTAAGTCTACAGAAAATCGGAAAATGCAGATATAGGATCTCAGGCTAAAGAAGAGGTTATATGGTTTCGCAAGATACTTCAGGTTTTTGGTTTTTTTTCTGTACCACTATTAACTATTTAGTATTATCTAACTTTTGGGAACTATATTTTTTCCTTTTCTCATCTGTGTAATCCTCTTGTGTTCAGGAAAGTTGATGTACTTTTAAAATTCACGTGTACACAGCTTTTGTTCTTTTGTTCTGCAGTTCTATGGCAACATCTCGCCCTCTAGTGGCGGAGAGAAGTAAAACTCGGCTCAGACCTTGCAAGAGCTATTAAAAATATTAAAAGCCGTATTTAAACACTGAAAATTCAGCTGCATAGATCATCACACTTTGTGAGCTACGCTTCAAGGGTCAGTGATCCAACATAATTAGTGAGCTTTGAAAATGTTCTAAATACAAGTGATTATTTTATGCAAATAATGAAAATTGTTCTAAAGTGTCCAAGCAAAGTGTTTCAGTATTCATAGTAATTTCATTAAAGCTGTTGTAAAACAAAAGGAAAGTCTAATAATAACAAATCCCCTTTAACCTACTCCAGAAAACAAACCAGCCTACTACACCAGTGTTATGATCAGGCTTTAGAGTGGAAAAAGAGAAGTTTCTCCAAATTCTGGCCAAGAGATTTAGAAAAGCTTCCTTTGAAAAGCCCCAGTCTGTGAGATTAACATGTTAATTTAGAATAATTTTAATTCAGTTAGTTGAGCTCAGAGTTCAGGTCATTTACAGTAGAATGTGTCTTTACTTGGTATTTTTTAATATCTCTTCCTAATGAGAAAGGCATTAGAAAAACTCCAGGATTAGTGACATACTAGTTTGCCACTGATGATGCTTTTGGCTTCCACAGCACACAGAATTCCTTTTTGCTTATTCCAAAACATTTTCAGGCTTAAACAAGTCAGAGCAATGAGTTGCTGAGCTGCTGGCAAGCTGTCCACTACTCAACGCCTCGGCAGGGCCATGCCAGCATAGAGTTGGGAGCTGTGTCTAGAGAGCTCTTTACAAATTGGGGGGTGGTGGTGTTTCTTTTATGCACAGCTGAGCGCTAGCTAGTGTGTAAAGGAGAGGACGCAGATGGAGCTTTGACGATGCATGAAGTGGTTGCAGGGGACCACAAATGCGGTCACATAAGTAATTTCCATTTATAGGCCTAGCAGCTTGTTTGCCGTGCTAGGTGTCTGCCCTTCCGAGAGGCTATTAGCTCAGTACAAGTCCTACCTAGCCAGCACCGGATCCTGCTAAGCCAGCCCTCCTTAAAGAGAATCCACAAAGAAATCACGGGCTGTCTGTACAGAGCAGAGGAGATTAAACAGCAACTTTTTAAAAAAGCTGGTGGGGCGAGCCTTGCAGGAGGTGTTTTGCTTTGAACCTGGCAGGGGTTCACAGGACACGTTGGGCTCTTCAGCCCTGTGATGTGCTATGGAGGGCACTAACCACAGGGAGGCAGGGCAGGCAATCTTTAGATATCAGGGAGATTTTTCAAAATGCCAAGTGTTTCTGGACTTGCCACATACTAAAAACGCAAAAGGTTGCCCCGTTCCTATTTACGGCATATTTTGTTTGTGCATTTAAGAAAGACACAGAAAAAGTGATGAGATGTCCACTGAAACAGTGAGAGATGGGGTGGGGTTGCTTGATATTTTTTTTTTAAGCATACCTGAAAAGCACCTGGTGTGCAAAGGAGACAACACAGATGAAACAATGGTGATGTACACTGGTTTTTAGGAGACCACATAAGCAGCCCCATTTAGTAATTTCCATGCCGTGACCTTCAAAAAGCCTGCAATTTACGTGCAAGCGTAGGCAATTACAAAGGGACCTGGAGGCTGGGGGGAATTCTTTCCCATGCATTTCTTTTTCATTTTTTAAACACTCTGCTCAGTAGGGTTGAAGCAAACAGCAAGGTTCCCCCTGAGACATCATACAAACAACTACTTTTAGAAGTTACAGTTTACTATAGCTTTCCCTTAGCTAAAATAGTTACAGTTCTTGTGTTTCCCCTTTTAAATTGAACACAGGCCAATATCTGCAACACTTTCTTCTCACAACACTAAATCAGATCCCATAAAACCAACAGCTTCTTGCAGAGCAGCCTCCCTCAATCTATTTTGAAATGACACCTCCATCTAACATTTCTGAGGACAGTTCAGTGCCATATTGTGACAAGGGTTTTCACTTGCAACCAAATAAGAATCAGACAGAATTTGGGAGTGTTCTTCAGCTGCTTCAGTTTCCCCTTTAATTTTTTTGTTGGTCTGAGAATATGTAAGTGTTTGGCAGAGGAAAGTTGCTTTTGAGAATCAGTGCGGGTGGTTGTGACAGGTCCTTCTGCCTATGTTAATGCTATTGAAATTCATTATTCATTTTCCCCAGGCTTGAAATACAACAGGCTCTAGTTGTGGCACTTGGAAGAGCTGAGATTTTTATCTCAAGCCAGTTAATGTTATACTTCTAATTTAATTTTACTCACACTGAGTAATGGGAGGGAAATAATGAACTGTTCGCATGAGAGAATCCAATGCAACTTCAAGCAACAGGGCAGGATGTGTTGCATAACTAGAAAGGCAGTTTTGTTGTATGGGAGGACTAATTGCTCAGTTAAGTTCTCCTTATGTATTCCTTAGTGTTCAGTGCTTTTCTATGGGAGCGCTAACATCTTTACTGGTCTCGGGCATGATGGACACGGGAGGCGTTATGTAAGGTTTGCTGTTACGCAGTAGCACTGTCCTCCAAGCCTGGTGTTGTGTTAGAAGGCAGTGTTAAGGGAGCTCTCCACAACGTTTGGATCCTGATTAGAATATAGTTCTTTAAACTTCAAGTTTAGAATCATAAAATCATAGAATCATTTTGGTTGGAAAAGACCTTTGAGATCGAGTCCAACCTTTAACCTAACCCTGCCATCCCACCACTAAACCATGTCCCTAAGCACCTCATCTATCCTTCTTTTAAATACCTCCAGGGATGAGGACTCTACCACCTCCCTGGGCAGCCCATTCCAGAGCCTGACAACCCTTTCGGTGAGGAAGAAGTTTTTCCTAATGTCTAGCCTAAACATGCCCTGGCGCAGCTTCAAACCAAACAACCCCAGTCCCCTCAGCTGCTCCTCATAAGACTTGTGTTCCAGACCCCTCACCAGCTTGGTTGCTCTCCTCTGGACATGTTCCAGCAACACAACATCTTTCTTATAGTGAGGGGCCCAAAACTGAACACAGTATTCAAGGTGCGGCCTCTCCAGCACCGAGTACAGGGGCACTATCACTTCCCTACTCCTACTGGTCACACTATTTCTGATACAAGCCAGGATGCCATTGGCCTTCTTGGCCACCTGGGCACACTGCTGGCTCATATTCAGCTGGCTGTCAACCAGTACCCCCAGGTCCTTTTCCACCAGGCAGCTTTCCAGCCACTCTTCCCCGAGCCTGTAGCGCTGCATGGGGTTGTTGTGACCAAAGTGCAGGACCTGGCACTTGGCCTCGTTGAACCTCATACAGTTGGCCTCGGCCCATCGATCCAGCCTGTCCAGGTCTCTCTGCAGAGCCCTCCTCCCCTCAAGCAGATTGACACTTCCACCCAGTTTGGTGTCGTCTGCAAATTTTAAACTGGTTTAAATCCAGTCTTTCCAATCTTCATGGTTGAGGTCCAAGTTGAATGACTTAGGTGCAAGCATTTGTTTTAAATCAAAGTAATTTTACTTTTTTGAGATCCTTTTCCCCAAGTTGGCAACTGACCTTCATTCACAAAGTTTAGCTACCTTGGAAGACGCATGAGTCCTCCTAACCACATTAGAAAAAAACCCAATAAAAAACCAAAAAACAAAAAAGCAACAAAACCCAAACTAACTAAGAACAAATAAAATCTCTACTGCTTCAAACCTACTGTTTTTGAAGATGCCTATTTATCCCTGTGAAAAAAACTCACCTGTCAGAAGCTGAAAAACAAACACTGACTGCTTGATTCTTCATTATATGTTTACAGTAAATAGTAATTTTAAGCCTTTCCATGCTGCATCATTTAATTCTAGAAATGCTTCTTCACAGCTGCTTACAGCATTGAACATTAAATAGGGTTGTTTTGTGAACAGCATTTATTTTACAATGAAATCCCAGCGTGTTACAGAGGGCCTCGGAAAACACTTTTCCTCACCTTCCCTTGTCTGATAATTATGAATTCCGTTAGGTGTCCATAGATTTGCCAAATCCTAAAAAATATTTTTTCTACTTCAGAGAAGAGAAATAGTAAGGAAAATAGATGGAATTCCAGTTCTTGCTTCCTTTTCTGGGTTCCCATCTATGCAAACTCGTCTCATTAAAGAAGAAATTGGCCTTTCATCCAGCCCTTTGTGGAGTATTCAGAGGACAGACAGCAATTAAGTATAACAAATAGTGAGATAGATCTCAGTTTATTCCAATCACACTCATTTCAAAGGTGCCAGGGGCATTTAAGAAAACTAGATAGTATTAGAACTGTAAGGACCCCCAGATGATCTGCGAAAAGAATCATGGCAAGTCTTAGTAGGGTCCAAAGAACCTAATTAATTGAAGCCTGCTATCTTGTTACACTGCAGCCTGCACTAGGCGCCACATCCAAAAAGCTATGAATTCTTCCTAAATGACCACTTTTATGGGAAAGTTTTAAGGATAATTTTATTCAAACTCTAGGTGATGATTGAAATGTTAGAGCCAATTGATTGAAATGGCTTCCTAAGCAACTGCTTAAGACAATTGTTCAAGATGGCAAACTACTGCTTCATCACTGCAAAGGTGGCATTTACCCTGCAGAGAGATCTGAGAATCTGGGAGCTCTAAAATGTTTTTAATCATGCACATCCACTTTAAATAGCAGCAGTATCCCTTAACCATAGCCATAGCTATTCTTAAACTTCATAACATCATGTAATTTTATTAGCTTTTTCTAAGCTTTCAGGAGTAGGAGAAAGCACTTGTGTACATAATCTTTTAAACAGACTGCACCTTGTTATGGTGAGACATTCATTACCTGCCTCAAGTGCAAGTTACCACTTCGTCTATTCTTTTTCCTTGAGGGAAAAGGACAATTGTGCCTTTGTTTTCTTTATAAAAGTACCAGTATGCCCTGCCTAATTTATTCTGACATCTCTTTTATACACATGTGATACAGCTCATTAAAATATCCATCGTGCAATAGGACATTTCTATATCTGTCTTCCAGAGCCAACTTTCTCACAAAGACCCTGGTTCCTCCTTCGTCTAGTCTTGAAAAAGAATGACTGTTACTTACATTCTCATCTTCCTGAGAAATGTTTTTCTTGGTTGAAACACAGCAGAGTGGCTTCCCCTTTTGGGAAGAGGTTATCAGGCTGGGTAATTTACCACTTCAACAATTTAAAGTACTAGCAAAGAAGCTGGCAGTGTAGGGTGGTGGGAGATTGTCTCTTGTACCTGTACTGAAGGAGACTGGGATTAGCACAAACCAGACAAACAGTCCTTGTCCCTGCTGAGGGAAAGGGAAATGGGCAGGTATTTTCCTCCTAGCCCCATTTCTTTCTCAGCCTACAGAGCAAGCCCCAGCTCCTCTCAGAGCATTGCTGGTGGAGCTGTTGTTGTTCCTCGCCGAACTGGCAATGGAGAGCAAGGAGCTGGATCTCCAGGAGAAGCAGTCATCTTATGCGCAGGTCTTTCAAAGCTGTCTACAAAGCCCCTAAAGCTTGCTGATATGAGAGGTCTCGTCTGAAACCTTACTGACTGACTCTGCAGTTCACAGCTGTCCTCAGGCTTATCCCGAGATCTGACTTGTTGTCATTATCCCTTTCCTCTTAAACCCTACTGATCATTTCTGTTCCACAAGATACCATTGGCCTTGTCTCACTGCCACCCCAAACCTGCTTTATCACAGCACTGAGGTTTTGCTGCTGAAAGGGATTTTGGGACAGCAAAATTTAGTCTGATCTGTTCTTTGAACCCACTCTGACCTGTCAGAACCAGAGTGAGCACCAGAGTGGTCCCTCGGAATAACTGAGCTCTGCCTAGATAGCTATTCAGGCTGTTGAAATAGGGGTCATTGGATGATGAAATACAATTTGCAGTTATATACAGCAGCGTGTTTCATGCAGACTTCCTCTGTGTGTTTCCCATACTCTACTTCTTGCTTAGCTTAGCATTCCTATGGAGGAAGCTGTGGTTCATGATCTTCCCCATCAGTAGTGTAGTAGGGAAGTAGGAGTCTATGCGACCCATCCACCCCTCCACATCACTAGAAATGTGTCACGTTCACAGGGCCCCTACTCTCTCAAAGAAAGAAGGACACAATAAACAAGAAAAGGAACTTCGCAGGGGTTTTTCTGCTCCACTTTCCATCCCCTTACTCTCAGAGCAGCTCTGCTATAGAAGAACAATTTGCTCAAATTCGGAGTTCCTGTTTTCTGCTCTGTTGGCCCTCTCAGGGGCCACGACATAACACAACTGTCATTTATGCTCATTTCCTGCTTATGGTGCTAGGACCTTTCAGGTTCAATATTCATATTTGCCTAAAGTCATTACTGCTTCTGCTAAGTAGTGAATAATGAGGTTGCCAATAGAGCAGCACTTTATTCATTTCATGAGGAAAATCAGCACTGACACTTAGCTGGGAGTCTATTTTGAATTTTTCTGACTATTGATCTACATTCTGAAGTGCACCTCAGACCTTCTGTCTCTTGACCTGATCATAATTTTTAGTCCTTCATTTGCCATGAATTAAAGGATCATTTCCAGTAAACCCAAGTATACCCCTGGAATGTTGCCTAATTTGCTGGAAAGTACTGTAACTGCTGTTTTCAGAAAGACATTTAGACTTAAGAGAGAGGCTTAGGGCCAAATACTGACTTCATTTGCACCATGGTAAGTCAGACATGATTATTCTGCTTGTAGTGGAACCTTTCTCTCTTGTCATCCTTCCCCTGTTTGGGTTTTGCAGAATATTTAGCGGTAGTAACAACTTGCCATAAAAACATCTCCAGGAAATAGTCAGTGAGTGGCAAATCTCACATGATTTCCCTAGGTTAGTCAATGAAAAGATGGACACATCAAGTAAGTTATTGCTGGGCCTCTGGTATCCAATGTCTCAAGATCTGTGCTGTAAAGCATTTCTCAGAAACTAGAGAAATGCTATTTGGTGCCTAACTCCATTTTTAGCAAAGAGGCTCTTTCCTCATCCTCATTAGATTCTCATTTCCAAGCAAAAAACTGCTGAGAGAATGGGAAGAAAAGGGACAGTTGCAGATTATATGGTCAGGATATTACAAAGCACCCTGCCGAAGCTAGGTGATGACTTAGCATAGATCCTTAGCTGTATTTGCAAGTATGAAGTAAATGACATTGAGCGTGAAGGGAAATAGGGTGCCAGTGCAGAGGGCACTGAAAGTCAATGCACACATTAGAATTCAAAGCACTCCTGTGTGTTTTCTGTCCCCCCGAGACCAGGCCACAGATGGCTTGCAAGATGTACCTCGGCCTTTTGAATATGAACTTCGAGCTGCCAGCTGATGCCCTGCTGCTGGTTGCAAAGTCTGGCTGGTGGAAATCAGAGAATATTACAAGGTCGAATCATCTGATATGTCTCCACCACATGCTTGCTTTTTAAAAAATACCCTCCAAAGCTCTGTTGTAAAAGCATCACCACATATTCCTTGGACTAAATCATTGCAGTTAGTGAGTGTGGGTAAGGGAGACCAACTTCTAGGGTTTTGTTTTCCTTGTCACAAACACTATTTTAATTACATCTCCTGTGGCCAAGCAGTGCCTAGAATACTGACTTTAAACAAACATGTCAATTGAGGGTTTACAACTAATGCTAGTAGGTCCATTTTGGCTTGCTTTCTGGCTTTTAAACATAGAATTTGCTCTGATAATGTTTCTGAGTTTTGCTCTAAATCCATGAAAGCTTGAAAAGTTTAGAAATGTATCACCTAGGTCTAGAAATCTGGAGGCCCTTGGAACCAGGAGATCAGTAGCTTAAATTCACATCACTTGCCCATGGATGTCATAAATCTTTGTAATCTTTTAGAAAAATACAGCTTGCAGAATTGGACACAGAAATTTAGTCTCCCTCATAATAGGATGAAGAAACTGGGTTGAAAGAGAAAGAAATGGGGTGGCAAGAATAAAACAAAAGAAAACAAGCTATTTACATGTGACACGGTAGTGGGCTAAGGGAAAGGACTTGCTTTAGGAAGGGAGATGTGCTGAAGGGGAAAGAAACACCCAGAGGGGCAGAAGAGCTTTCATTGTGCCCATCCGTCAGAATCATAGAGTCATGTGGTTGGAAAAGACCTTTAAGATCATTGAGCCTAACCGTACCTGTCCACTACTAAACCAGGTCACTAAGTGCCATGTCTACCTGTCTTTTGAATACCTCCAGGAATGCGGACTCCACCACTTCCCTGGGCAGCCTGTTCCAGTGCTTGATAACCCTTCCAGTGAAGAATTTTTTTCTAATATCCAATCTGAACCTCCCCTGGTGCAATTTGAGGCCATTTCCTCTCGTCCTATCACTTCTTTCTTGGGAGAAGAGGCCAACACCCAACTGGCCACAACCTCCTTTCAGGTAGTTGTAGAGGGCAATAATGTCTCCCCTCAGCCTCCTCTTCTCCAGGCTGAACAACCCCAGTTCCTTCAGCTGCTTTTCATAAGACTTGTGCTCCAGACCCCTCACCAGCTTCATTGCCCTTCTCTGGACACACTCCAGCCCCTCAATGTCCTTCTTGTAGCAAGGGGCCCAAAACTGAACACTGTATTCGAGGTGTGGCCTCACCAGTGCCAAGTACAGGAGAAGGATGACTTCCCTGATCCTCCTGGCCACACTATTTCTGATACAAGCCAGGATGCTGTTGGCCTTCTTGGCCACCTGGGCACACTGCTGGCTCATACTCAGCTGGCCATTGACCAGAACCCCCAGATCCTTCTCTGCCAAGCAGGTTTCCAGCCACTCTTTGCCAAGCCTGTAGCGCTGCATGGGGTTGTTGTGACCCAAGTGCAAGACCTGGCACTAATAGGAACCAACCTAGCCAAAATCCAGTCTGTCTTCTGTAGTCCTGGCAACAGCATACAGGTAGAAGGATAAAGTTGCCTTAAATCTAGCTCTGTAGTAGCTTATCCCAACTTGGAATAGGAACAAAACTAGTTAGTTGCAATCTCTGCTTGTATACAGACAGAGCAGGCTGCCAGGCAAGCAGATTTATGAGTTGAAAAGTATTTTGTACAACACTGACAAAAAGTGGCAGAAAAATCTTTGTTCTCATTCTATAGGCAGTAAAATGGGCCACACAAAGCCTCTTATTTCCTCTGCATGCCTTGCACCAACCCTGAACAGCATCAGTCTGCACCAGAGGCCTGGCTGTACCTGGTTACCTCCCAGATGCTAACGCCAATCTGAAAACCCCAGAGTACTTCGCAGGGAGTCCTCGTTACTGTCCGCTTACTTGGTAGGGATAGGCAGTTGTACCCTGTCCAAAAAAAAATTTAAATCCTCTAGGTTTGGTTCGAGCTTTAAGAGGAGTTTTTGAGAATTTGGTAAAAACATTCAGCTGGAGTTGCGTAAGGGAAGAGGCTATGCCAATAGAGTACAAAGCAACTTCAGCATTTGCTTTTATCAGACAAAGTGACTGAGAGGCAGGCATCTAAAAGCTCCCAAACCAACAAGCTAATCTTGTTTGTGCTTTGTTTGTTAGAAATTTCTGATAATTTTCAGATCTGCTGTTTTAAGGGCAGCTCTGTGTGTGTATCCACGTACAAATGCCTGTCTTTTCAATCCTGGTTATCTAAAGCCTCTGTTCTGTACAATCAATGCCCTTGCACTTGCTTTCTTTGTATTTTCTCTCCCCACAATCCCCATCTTGCCCCCTGCCCCCAAAATGCATGCAGAATACCAGTTGAAATGAAGAGTAGTAAAGAGGTAGGAGTAATTTCTAGTCAGGCTGTTACAATATTGTGGTGTGGAATCCAAGAGGATTAAGACGATGCTGTTACAGCCTCACTTGCTGTAGACAGCAAAGTTTAAAACAAATTTTAGACAGGCTGCCTGAATGGGCTGAGCCACATAAACACATTTTGTCCTTTATTATTTTTTTAGAAGATGTAAAATCAAGGCAATTTTGGAATACAAAACTAAATAGTTGCATCTGGCGATTAGGAGAATTAGAGGAATGGCGGAGAGTCTGAAAGAAAGCCATTTTGATGGTCGTATTCTTTACTGCTTTCATTATGTTGCTGTTATGGAGATGGGAGCACACTTGTGCTCAGTGCTTGTTTACCAACTCAGATCCAGCTGGGAAAATGCAATCAGTGCTTCCATGAATGAGAATTAAAGTTTCTGGTTTTGATACATGTCCTGTTTGCAAAGTGCTGAAGCTCTAAAATTCCACCTCTCAGAGGTATTTTCTTCTTTTCAGGTGAATTACACTGAAGAGTTCTGACATCCTTTTGAAGGCTTCCTGCAGGAAAGATGACATTTCAAACCTATATGTTACCTGAACCTTGATCACATCTTGTCTGCTATTGAAATATATGACCCAAAAGTGCTTCCTTATGAATTAGGCACTCATCATGCATTTTAACCTCCTTGGAGAAAATTATGCAGGCCTCTGAGTTGCCTGCATGAGTTATCTTTTATTCATTAGAATCCTAAATGTTATTGAAATGTATTCTTAATTATTCCCTGCTGAAAACAGTAGTGTTCTTGAACAAGTATTTTGCATTTGTTATGTCCTGCTGCTAGCATAGTTAATAATGTATATAATAATAAAATAAGAAACTATCAGAGCAGAATAAGAGAACTTGCTAATATGATTCAATTTAAGAAAATTGTTGCTTCTGGCTTTCACAGCCTATGAACAACATTGGCTGAATACTTCAAGCATGCAGAAACTTTGCTGTAGGTCTAGCATAGAAATAACAACATTGCTGAAAGAGGAGCTGGTGAGACATCACCTGCTATCCCTGCATTCATACTCTCAAAAATCACTTACCGTAGTAGTACTTTACTTAGTGGAACTGATGTTGCCAAGAGCTTTCAAAAGCAGTCTTTGGACATATTTCTGGAATCAATGGCTGTTTATTCAAACAGAAAATCACAACCCCTAAAAAGTATATTTTTGTTTCCGTGTTTCCCCAGTCTTTCCTCTTCTTCCATCGCTCTCCCTCTGTGCACACACATATACTTTTCATTTGCTGTTCTCTATGTATGGGAAATGAAAAGGTTTCTAAAAATTCAAAAGCTGGTTCTGAAAAACTGTACAGTATTCAGGGTCGCTCTCCGGTAGGTAACCTAGAAACATCAAAAGAGTCGGTAAAAATTACAGCCTTTTGTTGTGTTGTATTTCTTTTGCAGCTGCATCATACCCCTTTGACTCACCACACAGAGTGCGGGTGATTTGCCAGCATGTCCAGATCTTTTTCCTCAGTCATTTCCAGCTGGCTGCAATTCCTTAAATACATGGCTTTGTATGCTGTGCAATTAAATATCCAGTTCCTATGCTGTCATCCACAAGGTCTTTCATTTCATTCTGTAGGTTATTTCAGTCCTCTCTGACATTGATAACATGGCCCATCTTTGACATTGACAAATATTACCTCCTGCATCTTTTTAATGGCAATGGCAAAATTAAATATTAAAGAGAGAGGTAGTCCCAATTTCAGACTTGAAAAGACCAGCTAGGAACCAATTTTCAGCCTTCTTTTTTTGGCACAAATTATTACTTCTTTATTTTAATCAGATCCCTCACTGGCTTATACTTACTGTACTAAATGTTTTCCTCAGACTGAAAAACATCCAACATAAAGTGCTATTTAAACACAGCAGGTCTAAACTACCTGGAATTTCTTATCAAAGAAAATACTAGGATGATCTGAAGGATGTGCTGTTGGTAATTTGATATGGGATATTATCTCAGTGTCCATTCATCACTTGGTCTTCAGTATTTCTTGCCTTTAAAATGTATCCTAAAGTCTTAAAACCTGTTGAAGATAGACCAACAGGGTCATAGTTGCGTAGATTGCTTTTCTTCCTGTTATTTTCCAGCCATGCACAGGTTAGATGTCAACCGCTTCCTGCAGCATTTCTTTCTATATCTAGGAATCATATCATCATATAATAATTTGGGTTGGGACGTCCAGAGGTCATCTAGTCCAACTCCCTGCTCAAAGCAGGTCTAATGAGATCAGGCTGTGCCAGCACATGTCCATCTGAGTCTTAAACACCTTCAAGGAGGGAAGTAGATCTCACAGTCTCCTGGGCAGCCTGCACCAGCATTTGACCACTTTCATGGTAAAAATATTTTCTTTATATCTACTCACTTCCCCATGTTCCAACTTGTGTCTGTTGCCTATCGTCCTACCATTGTGCACCTCCAAGAAGATTCTGGCTCCATCTTCTCTGTACTTTCTGATCAGGTAGCTGTAGACAGCAGTAAGGATTCCCCGCAAGCGTTTTCTTTTGTAGGCTGAACAGGCCCACTTCTGCCTCTCCTCTTGCACCATGTTCTCCAGCCCCCTATCCATCTTGGTGGCCACCCACTGGACTCATTCCAGTATATCAATGTCTTTCTTGCACTGGAGAGCCCAGTACTGGACATGGTATCCCAGAGAGGTCTCACAAGTGCCAAACTTGAGGGACTGAGCACTTCCCTTGACCTGATGGCTACACTAATACAGCCCAGGTTGAAACTAGCTTTCTTTGATCCAGGAGCACACTGCTGGTTCATATGAACTTGTCTACCTGGACCTTCAGATCTTTTTCTGCAGAGCTGCTTCCCAGACAGTTAGCCCCAGCCTGTCTGGGTTGCAAGGAGTCATTCCATCCCAGAAGCAGGAATTTGCATTTGCTTTTGTGGCACTCCCCAAAGTTCCTGTCAGCCTGTTTCTCTAGCCTGTTCAGGTCCCTCATCAGAGGGATGTTGACAGAGAGCATGTTGACAGCTCCTCCCAATTTTGTGTTGTATGCAAACTTGCTGAGAGTGCACTCTCCCATCATCCAAATCATTAATGAAGACATTAGGCAGTACTGATCCCAGCGCTGGTCCCTGAGGGACACCAGTAGTTTCTGACTGCCAGGTAGACTTAGCATAAATAGGTATTATCGAAGCCCTGTATGTGCTTTGAGCAATTTAAGTTTTGATTCCTCTGCAAATGTGTAAACTGGCAGTTACCAGAGAGGAATTCTAATCAATCCTATTTTTCCCTCTGTGTCCTTTATCATAGACATTACTGAAAACTGAGGCAATACTCATGTGGTTTTTCAGATAATATTCAAAGCACTCAGCTTGTTTTTTGGCAAATCTAGTCTAGGGCAGTATTCAGTGCATAGGGGCTGTTTGTACTGGGTTATTTCTCTCTGCACATACTCTGAGTGTAATAAAACATATTACAGTGATCACAGCATGATTGCTGTAGCTGTGATAACTTTAATTTGGGTAGCAGCAGTAAGAAGGCAGCAGAGACTTGGTGGCACACTCTCCAGCACAGACTAGCAGCCATATTAGAGCTTGCTATTGTCAGAGCTGGCTGTCGCATCTTCATGGCAAGCATTAGCAGAGCTGGCAAGGTAAGTGCCAATATAATGATATCTCCATTTTGCTATATAGACATATCGTGGCTGCTTCTGTCTGTTGCTATTAAACTGTTCAACTGCAGCCAGACTACACATGCCTGATATTAAGTCTTTTGCCACTTTTGGGAAGCAGGACACAGCAGTTCCTCTATTTTTACCAGAAGTAAAACAATGAACACAATGGCTGCTGAAACCTGACAGCTGCTGATCAAGTTACTAATTTCTTTTAATACCTATAATATCCATAATGGATAAAGACTGATAGAACAAGATGTTTAAATCAATCAGCAGAAAACAAAATCAACTGATGGAAGCAGGGGAAAAGATCTTTGGCGTCGTTGTGTTTTTTGATCTGCTTGCTTCAAGAGGTGAGCAGAACTTCTGTCATATACCTCACTTATTTGCATCACAGAACAGTCCATTTCATTACCTCAGGTATCACTTCTCTCTTACGATTTCTCTCTCAACATGCCAGAAGCCAGCAGATCTGAGAGAGATTCGTGTAACTTATCACTTGAAATGAGATCACCGGTGGACAAGACAGATACAGTCTACAAAAAGTGCTGATTGCTTTACTAGCAGTTTCCCAGTGGAGCTTAGTTTGAGTACAAAGTTCTGGGAACACCATTCAGGTTATACAATGTGAGTATGTTGGAAAGATAAAAAATTGGCTAAAACTGAAGAACTTAAGTCAAGACTGAAGAACTCTTTCCAATAATGATTTCTCATATTCTACATATTAATGTTGTTTTCAAGAAAAATATGTACAGTTAAAAACATTTTAACAGAATCCATCTGGAGATAATTGAAAAGGCCATGAAAATAAAACACAGCAGTGGATTGAAAACAAAATATTTTTGTAATTGATAATACTAAATGATCCTTTATACCACTGTCTCATGAAGGAAAACCACAAGACAAAAAGCAAGAAGCAAAACTGACAGCAGAGAATATCATACCATTGTGGATGCTTAGGGAACTTTTGAGTTATTCTCACACCCAGAATAACTGGCTGATGCTGAAATACTCACTTGCCAGAGTAACAAGAATCACTAGCCTAAAAAAATTTGTTTACAGCACATTTTAGTATCAGCGTTATTCGATATGGGACTTGTGTTCTGTCACTAGTTCTGACAAAGAAGAGAAAGCAATTAGAGAGCTGAAACATGTTTGCCATCTGTTGTATTTGAAAAGCCTTCAAGTTAAAACACTGTATGGCACCAGACCAGATAATGTGTTAAAAAATGTTTAAAATGTACAGGAATAAAGACTGAGTTCAATTCTTTTCTTCTAATACTCTTTAACTTCAAGAAGTAGTCAAACTAATCTGTATTTGATGTTAAGTAATATTTCTGCTCTTCATCCATTCACAAATTACCTGAAGATAAAATTCTGCAAGACAACATAGGTATGGGGAGTTTGCTAACTTGGTAGGATTCTGGGTTAACAAAATAATTTCTCAGCTATACCTGTAACTTGTATCAGAAGAGAGAAACATTCAAAGAGAAACTGAAATTAGAGGCAAGGCTGAGATACTAGGTGCAGTCTTTTGGTACACGGCCTTTTGGGAGAGAAAATTTGTAGAACAGCTGTTTCAGAGGCACTGTCTGGGATCATATAAGATAAAACAATAACCTTGTGGGCAGATCTGTTTGACCTGATAATTTTCAGATTTTTAGAGCAGACAGACAATGAAGTTCTCTCTTCCTCTTCAGGCAAGAAATTCCTCAATATGCAACTACTGTTTCAGCTCATTCGAATCTGAAGTTTCATCTGTGTTTTATCAGGGCGCTTGCTCAGGAATGCCTTTGTGCCTACGTTCTGTTGACTTTGAGGGTGAGAACAGTACATAATCACGTGACATACGGGCTGCAACTCCAGCATGAGTTTGTCCTGTAATAACAACGATATGCTGAAGGACGGCAGAGGCATCGTAATTCAGACTTTTTGGATCTGGTGGGTTGAAGTCTGATCCTTCTTCCATTTCTCTTAGGGTTTTTTTTTTTTTTGGAGGGGGGTGCTGGTTTATGCTAAATTGTGCAACCCACTTTGCCAGACTGCTATTCTAATCTTTATGCGCTGCTGCCAACTGACACAGAGCGAAGTCTTTCAGGGGATGAGATTAAACACACCATGAGTCTCCATTTCTAATGAAAGCTCCATGGGAACACCATTGGGATCCCTGCTACTTTGCTGCAGTCAAAGTTGTGTGAGCCCATGTGCCATCCTTTTGTGCATTAGGGAGACAGCAGTGTCATAGCTACAATGCAGAGTATTCTGCTTTAACGCTTTAGGGCATTCATTGAAAAGAATAGCAGTTTATTCCTCCTGTCCTCAAAGCCACTTGTTTACCCACCTCTTTTGTTCAGAACTGAAATGTTTAGCTTTCAAACTGGAGAGGAAAACTGTCATTTTTTATTTATCAGCAGTAGGAAAGCCACACAAAAATGCTGTCTCTTTTTAATAAGCTTATTTGTATAAGCATCCTGGGTGTTAAATTAGCTTTCTCATCTATATGTGGTTTGATACCCGACCCATCTATCGACTGAGAACAAAACAGGACTTAACACAGTATTGCCTGCTGTGACACGTCCAGTGATGAATTACATCTTAAAAGATCATACTACGAGAGCCGGTATCACAAGGGACTCAAATCTATTGAACCCTATACTGACTGGACTATGAACTGCACATTTATTATAAGAGTAAGTAATTATGTACATGAGAAGGGAAAAATATGCCCAAGACTGCTGGTGCTAGATTTTTTGGGAAAAGATCTCTTTTACCAATTCTGCTGCCTACTTATGATTTTCAGTGAGAAAGCTGTTAAGAGGCTGAAGGCTACTGCATTTAATCAACAAATTATTCAGTAAGAGTTTGAAGGCATACTCGAAGTCTACAGTTAAATATTTTCTCCTCTGCAGGGGATTTCTAATTTGCCAGAGTAGAAAAATCTAAAAGAAAACACACTTTCAATGCATTATAAGTAGGGGCCTCTAAACGTTAGACAGTAAGTACCCTTAGAGAAACACAGGTAGTTGTACAATCTGTTAAGAAACAAGCGTCTGCTCCTCATGTGCAAGATACCAAATAGACAACCACATTCAAACAGTACAATCTCACTTTACTCACAGAAGGCTTAACCGTCAACCTGACTGAGACGTATACAGTGGTTTTACTTTTTTAAGTACAGGCAGACAGAAAAAAAAGATGCATCCTGTGTAGGTCTGGTTTTAGTTGTCCTTTCTCCCAGTTGCACATAGTCACCCCTAAAGGGCCATGAAGCCTTAAAAGGGTTTACCTGAGTTACCTGGCATAGTTGGCCTGTCTGGTTTTGATTCTTCCTTTGAGACACCTCAGCTCATCTTCGTAATTCCCATCTGGCTTGGTTTTACTTCTCATGCCAGGAGGTGAAGTAAATCTGACACCAGCATAGCTGAGAGCAGAATGTAAGAGGCAGCTTGCTCTGTTTCTGTGCCAATTTAAGGGAAATTTGTTTTTTTAAATAGTATTTAAACACGTACCCAGTATTAGCAGCAGTTCAGTGGAACTCGAATATTTATTAAATGTAAGGTTTTCCTCATTCAAAACTTGCACTTGGCTGTGGGCAAGAGGCATTCATTGCTATCTGACTTTTAAAAAGGGCTAATTCTCTTCCTCTTAGTCATACTGACGTAAACCTGAAATAACCCCACTGAGGTCACTGGGGAGAAGGCCGAGTCCTCTTTGTGTATCTGAAATCAGCCTGCAAAATAAGCACAACCAGTATAGGCTACTTTAAAAGCTCTGAGAATCTACTAAGACTGCCATTGCATACAGGAAAAAAAAAATCACTTAAATATTGTTTCAATTTCAAATTCAATTTTAGAACATCAGGTTTTGAGAAAAAAAAAAAGAAGGATAAATTTCAGTGGCTAAATACTATTTTCAAGCTTCTAGAGAGGAATATAAAATTATCCAAAGTGGGGAAGGGTAATGGAAGTCTCAAAATAGAAACCTCTTCTCACTTGAGGGCTCACTTCAGTGACTGTGGGTGAGGGAGAGGCAGGTTGCTCTGTTTTCTCCACACTTGGGCTACAGCTCACAATGTGTGTAAATGTTTGGTGCTGGGATACAGATCTGAACCCCAGTCCTCCCACAGCACAGATGTGGAGGAGGTTCCAAATCAGGAGACATTTGTAGACCTTTGAACAAGTGACAGACTGAGAGTATTCATGCTCTGCCTGTCTGTCGGGTTGCTAAGGTCTGTGGTGTGTATTCCTTACCATGCTGTACAAAAATAAGTAGTTTGATGGATCCCTCAGGCCTTGATCCCTAGGTAGAACCGGTGATCCCTCAGGTATGATCCCTAATTCATATTTAAGGGGGCCTGCAGCTTTTTCTGGGTAGCAGTAGTAAAATTCTTCCTGTCTGTCCTATATCTGAAAATGAAGCTCTTAAGACAGCTGCACCTGGGTCACTCTTCATTTGGGATTGTGGGATTAATCAGTTTCATACTGACAGCTCCATTCATATGAATATGTTTGTTTTCAGACACGTACTTGAGCTAATAAGCATTTGGGCTGTTGCTTGGTTGATTCTTTTCATTATGGGCAATATGACGCTCATGCATACGATTTGTGTTATTTAGCTATTCTCTGCGGTGACTATTATCAAATGGTCTTTTTTTATCATCAGACAGTGCATAACTCATTTGTTTCTCTCACATTCCTGACTCAATACTCTCCCATCTTTTCTTGGTCTTGTCCTGCCCTTGAAACATGCTAGTTAGCTGTATGCAAAAGCTAACAAGACAAAGAAGCCACAGATTTTCTGGAAAAAAAAAAAACACCAACACCCTCAGCCCCCCCCCACCCCGCCTCCCAAACCATGAGTTCTCAGAGTGGCAATGACAAGTGATTTATACTGGCAGGCACTCTTCATGAACAGTGAATGCTGACACAGTCCAGATAGGGGTGACCTCTAGGGCTATCATTTGGCCTGTTATTTGTTTATTTAACCCCCCAAAATTATGCTGTCTTTAACAAACTAAAAATAAAAGTATTACATTTCTCCTTACGACATCTGCAATACAGAGTAATCTCCAAGTAGCCTTTTTAGTATCTGTCATTTTACAGAGCACTTCAAAAATTACAGGTCTTTTCAAGCAGTTGTCAGGCCCACTGAACTTGATTTTGTTGCCATCCCATTGCATGTACTGGATCCTCAGCTGTGGGAAGGACCTAGTATGGACCTAGTATGCTTTTTTTTTTCCTGCTAGGAAAAAATATGTTAGAAAGGGACTTAGGAATTCACGTGTGGGAGAGGGCCCTGCTTGATAGTTTCTCAGCTCTTCTGAGCTGCCTAAGCAGTGTAGAACACTCTGGCCCATCACCTCAGTATTTAAGTAAGATTGTTAGGATCTAGAAATTCTTTCCTAAAAGTCCATGCATCTGACTGTGTGAATATTTATTTTCAGCTGCTATTTATTTCCCAGTTTCTGTTCTATTTCAGTTATATTGTCAAAACCTAATTCTAATGAAGCTCTGGCTTTGATCCCTGAAGCTTCAGCTGCACAGTATCTGAAAACTAAGTGGAAAAGCAAAGTATTCCTGTCCTTTTAAAAAGGCAAAGGAAGGATTAGGAATTAACTGGCTAAAGATTTCATAGATATAGAGTAGAATGGGGATTTTTTTTTCTTTTTCCCTCCCCAGAATGTACTAGGCGAAGATCTGTAAGAATAGAAGAAGCTTAAATGACCTGAAAGGAATCAGGCAGTGTTACAGTTGCAGTTCCCTTATCTAGATCTTCTCAGAATACCGTTTCTTACCTTCTCATCACTGGTGTTCACAGTGGGCTCATCCAGGCGGAATCAAATATTAAAATATGGCTTTTTCTCTTCCTTGTCTGAAAGCACGTTCTCCTAGGGTTGGACCTACTCTTAAGGTTACCAGGTTTGTTCATTTGACAAACTTTAAAGTAGTGAGGAGGAAATGAATACTTGAAATACTCACCCTATGTGGGTGTAGAAACAAAGAAGCCAGGCTTAGCCACACTGAGTGCTTTTCCTCTGTCACACTGAGAAAACACTACACAACTCATTCACTCTACAGCCTGCCCACTTTCTCATTTACTCCTACAACAGTGGGGAACTGCCTTCTGTATGTTAATGCAGAAGAATTGAGCCCTAAAAATGGGGTGTATTCCTGACATGAATATTAAATACAGTTAGAAATAAATTTTATGGAAGTGTCTGGCTTTATATCTGCTTGGTACGTTACTATTCCTGCCTTGGAGCAATTGTATATGTTCATGTTGGAAGCTCATCTGATACAGCAGTATGTGCATATACGTGTGTAGAAGCCTTCTGCTGATTCACAATATATCAGCCGGTGTTAATTTTAAGCAGTAAGGATTAAAAGTTTGGGAAGGTGGGTCTTGCAGTATTATTTATCTTGACTTAAAGTGGGACGCAGCTCCAGACTATACATGTCTTGCATTCTCAGCCAAAGGATTTGTTCACAGAAATAGGAAGCTAAGATACTCAGATATCAATATTATCTGGTGTTCTTCACATTTCAAGTAGCACTGACTTAATAGTCTTATTTGAATGTTGTTTCTGCTACACCCACTCATGTTATCTGTATTCACGTATGCATTCTTTCCTGATGGAACATCAGGTCAGTATGCCAAACGCAGCTGTACCTGCTGGCTTTAATGCAAACCAGTGTTACTGACTATAGGCTAAGAAGACTGACACGTTCTGTTCCATATGAAGTTTTTGCCTCCTGGTGACAAAGGGTGTGATAATATTTGTATGTCAACATGACCTTCTGCATGTGTCTTCATTAGGTATTCTAAGGCTTTTCTCATCTCCAGATTTTGGACAGCAGTGTGGGATGTGCATTTGCTGTATGGGTGCCCTTGGTATTGGTTTTAATAGAAGACAATGACGAAGGGGGAACAGCCATCCCTTTTCATGCCTGGCTGGGGTTCTTCATGAGGAGGTTTGAAGCATATCGGAGAATGGAGTAACAAGGAAGTTGGCAATGATAATGTAGTGCCAAGGGCTTTTTTTTTTCTTCGTAGGTTTCCCTAAATAGACTTTTAAAGTTGGCAGTTTCCCTGAGAACTAAATACAACAGGGAAATAATGTGCTTAAAATTCACCTAGCTTCATGGACAACTCCATATTTCCACCCACCAGAGGGGTCAGAAACCTTCCCCAGCGAGGTACCTGGGGGTTCCTCAGGTGCAGGGAAGTGTTCAGATACTCTAAAGCCAGTTTTGCTGGCATCTAACCATCTGGTCCCAACTCACCCAGCAACAGAAGGGCTAAAAGCTGTCACTCTGAATAACTCTACTGCCTACCACTTTGGCAAGTCAAGTCTGAATTTAACTAAAATCACAGCTTGCAGCAAGAATATTTATGAACTAGGAAACCCTCCTGTGAGCGTATAACAGCAATTTTAGATATATATATATATGTATTTCCGCACCCCCTCCCCTTCCTCCTATTTCCATGTAAGCAGCGCAGCAATGCAGCCACCCTGGTTGCCTAGGAAGCCGATTGCTGCTCCTAAGGGATCTGTTTAAAATTCCAATCCAGATTCTAGTCAGGTTTGTGAGACCCTGGGAATGGAGCTCTTGAAGTGGTGGGTACTTTCCATTTTTTTCCCTCTCCTCAGCTCCTCTGGACGGAGAGAAGGCAGCTGTGCTGCTTTGCTAGACAGAGCAGCTGGACTTGGTTACCCCTAGAACCAATTAAGTGCTGTAAGAATGGCTTGCCTTATTCTGGGGAGACAGAAGGAGCTGTTTGGGATCATAAGTGACACTGGAGAGTAGTTGTGTATATATGCAGTTATTTTAAGGGTTGTTTCTGAGGCTTTTTCTAAGCACCTGCTGCCTTTTTGGGCATTTGTACTTTCATCTGAGTTGTTTGAAATGCAAATAAAAGCAATGATACATATTCGGACAATCTGAGACCTGTGTTTTGGAGGACTATGTTAAACTCTGTGTGGATTTTCTTTTCTGAAGCTAAACCTAGTGGAAAATTACCAAATGGAGCTTTAAATAGGTGAAATAATGCTGGCCAAATAGTGCACCTACTGGCAAAGGTGGGTGCTGTCTCCAAGTCAGTTTACATCTCATAGCCCTACACTGCTCCCTACTATTTGGAGAGGCTAAGTGGCGTGATTTAAGAGCAAAGTTCCTTAACATTTAATTTTGGTTTGAGGATGTTGTTCAAGAAGTTGTCTGCCACGTCTCATTATATGTGCTATTCATACTTAGATAGGTGTGCAGAGTAACACCTGGATAAAAATCTATGAATAGAGTAACTGATTATCAATGTAACCAATACTCGCTAAAAGAGATCTTAGATGGTAACAAAAGCTAGAGCTTGAGTCACTTGTTTATGCTTTCAAATGAGTGTAGGATCTTATTCAAAACTGCTTTGAAATGTGAATTATGAACAGGAGCTCTTTGATCAGAACTGATGTATGATGTGTCATAAGGCATTATGCCAGAAAAAAAGTCGCTTAAGCTTCCTTTCCTGTGGCACTGAGTGAAATGAGGGCTATGATTCTCATACTGTGTCTTACGCTAGCGTGTCCATAGTGAAGAAATTTGGCTACAAAGACTATCACCGAAGCTCTGCAAAGTGGAAACAGGTGTTTGGTTTTCTGTTGGGGAGAAATCAGCAATGCATAGTATGGGTATTTTCTTAGCATACTTACAAAGTCTATTTATATTGCACACATTCCTCCGTGAGTGTGGTCCCACACAGACTTCCTCTTTCAAAAACTTCAGCCCCAAATTTAGTTTGTGGTTTCTGCTGCTTGCAGTAATTTCTCCATAAAGAAGTGACAGCAAGCTCTTTTCTTCAAAATATGACAGACACCCTGTTCACGCATTTAGAAAAAGCACAACTGGAATGTGATGTGCAATACTGCCATTTGGTGATACCTCTCCCATGAATACTAAAACTACCTTTGTAGGTGGCTGACTGCAGTGTTGTTGAATGACTTGATTCACTGGTCTTTGTTATTCTGACATGCACTGGCAATCCTCTTGTGACCCTGTAAGGCCCTGCTAGGATGAGATACCTGTGTGTTAATCCCATGGTTGGTATGCATCCGACTGCATGACAGTGGGGCTTGGAAAAGGAAGGAGAAGGAAGTAATGGGCCAAACTAACTATTCAAGTTCTATTTGTTCAGAGGTCCTAATTTACTTTTGAAAATCCTGCAACTAAATCAGACAGTTTTCCAAATGAAGGAGTATTATATACCTGGTTATACTCCAGGACATAGAGTCATGTGCATACAGCAGTCTCCTGTTCACTCTGAAAAATAAACATTTTTTTTTATGGTGCCATCCAGAAGACAGGGCAATATTGGCAAGTACAGCCAGATAAGGCATCTTCTGTTGCCTCTGTTTAATACTGCCTAGAAACAATGTAGACTATGTAATTGTTATTTGGGGTTTAATCAACCAGTGAAAGAGTAGAGGACAAATAATGAAATATGTGGTAATATTCCTAGTATGCACTTTAATTGCTGATTGCTTGATTACTGCTGAAACTGATGAGGCTAGGTGTGATGATATTGCCAGGAAGCGAAGCCTGAGAGCAAGAGATGAAAACATAACATTTAACACGAACACGATACACTGCAAAATAGCATGTTTGAGGGTTGAATTGAGTGACCCCTTGCAGAGATAATTTAAATGCTGTAAAGCCATATATGTAGAAATGCTGATGAATAAGATAATAGGCAGCCTCTGAAGAAAACAGGAGCTGCTGTAGTCCGACAGAAGAATTACAGAAATCTGGGCAAGTGGCTGTGGCATCATGTCCAGACTGATGGTTATGACATTATTTAAAGATTCCAAAAGATCCAATGAGACTAGGCTTGAGATAATTTAATGGGTAACAGTATCGGCATCCCAGGAGGTTATAGAAATATAATGTTGAAATATACGGAAGTCCTCAAGGCCCTCAAAGCTATAAAACCAGGGCTAACATTGTCAGGCATTGGATAGATATGCCGCATGACACTTGGAATGACGCAGGAACATGCACAAAGCAACTGGAAGAGGTAACATCAGACTGCAGGTATGTGGTGGCAAAAAGCAGGCATAAATAACTGTTTTCAAAGAGGTTTCCTTCCAGAACTGTCAGCAGTTTCTTTAAATACTTAGCAGGAGTAGGACTGAGACACAAAGCATCTCAGTCAGTAATTAGCAAACTGAAAACAGTGCTTGCTAAGAATGGGATATTATCAGAAACGACCTTTTGCTAGATAAAGAGTAAGGACTCTCTGAAGCATTCAGGCATGTAGCTGAGAAATCCAGCCCAAGTCAAAGAATGGAACCGAAAGAATGATTTGGGCCACTGAAACTCTTGTGTTCTTTAAAAGAAGAAAAAAAAAACAACCCTGCAAAGGTATAGGGTCTGAAACTGTTAGAGTGAAGAAGTAGCCCTAGAACTGCAATATCTTATTCAAATGTTACCTTGTATAAAATACTCACATAGTTCAAATGTACAATAGCCTAGAAGTGCCTGGAACCTTCCTTTATGAGCAAAAGTGACTGCAGACTTGTCTGTAGAGCAGTGACTTGCTTCTCTCTCTTACCATTTGGGTAAAGTCTTTGGGCTTACTTCCTGATTCGCATTTCTATCACAAGTATTAGCTGTTGGATTAAACAGAAAATTGAATTAATTTATACTGTAAAATGTAACTGATTGTGTACTATATATGTTAGAATTTGTCTGCAGGAGAGCCCTGATCCAACCCTTACCTTCTCCCAAGAATCTCCTATTCAAAAACTCTGTCAAACAGAAGGATGTGTTGTTGCGCTGACTCTGAAACCCCCACCACCCATTTGGAATCTGTTTTTTTCCTTAAAAAAAAAAAATAAATTGGGAGGGAGAAAAAGAAAAAAGCCAGGATTAGGATCAGGAGCTTGGAAAGCTAAGTGAACTGTAAAATTAGAACTGTTCTCCCTGGGTGACGGGGCTGCATTTCACTGTGACTGATCCCGAATAATTCAGGTTGTCGGTTTGCCTCTTGGGACTGAGGTCAGACAGAGGAACACCACAGTGCTCTGACCACAGGCAGTCGTGGATTGCCTCCAAGGCAGCTGGTGGATGCTAGTGAGCGAGCTCACAGTTTTAGCATCATACACGCTCACGGCTACCATTTGGTTAACGCAACGAAATTTTTTTTAGTTCATAGCTAATTGGCTCTACTGTAAGGACATCCTTGCAATACTTGCCGGAAGGGCAAATTCTGGTGATACAAAGTAGTGTTTGCACTATGAGAAGTTCATTGGATGCGTAATGGTATATCTAGGAGGACGGAGATCCAGCTGCTGAGAATATCAAGTGAGGTGATATGGTGGGACTGTGCGTAACTCCAAGTCTCCTCCAAAGACGGCAGTTGCAGTTGCTCTGCTCTGCACGCATTCAGTTTGTCTCCTCTAATTTCAACTTCCAAATCCAAGTGCACGGGGTTTCTGCAGAGACATTTTCAGGCTATTAACAACTTCTGAGTACATTGTCTTTTGTATTATAAATAACGTAATGACTTTATCTCTACCAAAGTTGATTTCTTTTAAGTGTATAGACAACCGTATTTTATTCTACAAAGCAAAAACGTCCTGTGAAGAAAATTAAATCCTTTTTTTTACATGGAGAACAGATTGACAGTTCCCAAATCCCAAATCCTTTGTGAATTGCATGTTGTTCTGGATGGAGGTGGAAATGTAACTGCCCTGGCAAGCCTTTGCTATCATGGTAAATCATTGAGATGCTTTTTCTGTAAAGTAGGTATTCTGCTTTCTGGGTAGGGGAAGGCCAGATTTCTTTGTGCTGATGTCGGGCTCTATGCAATCCTAACGTGTCCTAACGTGATCTCATGAATGACAGTCAGAAGTCTCACTGTTCCACATCTAGGGACCCATCATTTGTCTTCTCCTCTTCTACAAACCGTTCTTTCTCAGATGGCTGGCACTGGTTTTCTGAAAAATAAGAAAATCATTATGAAGGATTAGCTCTAATCTGATGTCATGCTGGTAGCAGGGAAGAACAGCAGTGCCTGTGTGTTTGATGTGTAGCTGTCAGTTGGCAGGTCAACCACCATGCTGAGCATCTCTGGGTATGGTTTTTAAAGAGCGGCAGTTGGTAAAGGCCCCAGTCTTCTGATCTGCGGGTGGATGACCACTTTCCACATCACTGCAGTGTGTTCATTAAAACTAGACTAATTCCTACTTCTTATCCCAAAAGGAAAGATGGAGAACCTCAGCAGATTTCCAGGTGAAACCACACCAGTCAGGCAAAAATATTAGTCCAGCTAGAAAAACGTGGCCCATCTTTTTGCTAGGTACACCCACTCTGTGGATGTGCAGTATCAAAGCAAACTTGGCTCCGTGCTGCTGTTTACGGGGCAGGCACCACCGGTCGCCATGACCCAAGAGCAGATAAGCAGCTTGGCGGGCAGAGTGGCGTGACAGTGTGATTGGAAGCTGGCAGAAGTATCCAGGGTTGGGAGTGGAACTGCAGGAATATGTGAACCACACAGGTGACTCCTGACTGCAAGGAGAAAACCCTACAGCCATTTGCCATGAAGACCGGTGCCAAACCTTTAGTGTCAGCACGTCTACTTGATCACCCCGTGTCTGCACAGATTCTGCACAGACATGTCAAAGGAGGTTTGTAAAGGGAATTAAGGCATTCCCCAAGTCTGCAGAATTAATTTTAGCATCTGTTTTAGGGATACATGAAAAAGTGGTGTATTTGAAGATGATCAGCTTGTAGGATTAAACAAGTGCTCCTGCTGGTGGAGAAGAATCAGCTCCTATGAGGGGAAAGGCTGATTAGCTGGGAGCTGCTTTGTTGGCAACAAATCCTGGCGAATACTTTGCAACTTATGAAATGACTTCACTTGCATCAGCTATAGAAGGGAATGTGTTTGTTTCATCTTTTATTGGAATTCATGGAATTCTCCTTTGACAAGGACTTGCAATTGGCATTTCTTACAAAGGGCCGAGACAGCTTCCAGCTGTCTTTCCCGGTGAGTTAAGGATGAGAAAAATTTGTGAGCGAGGCCCTGGCGGTGACCGTTTCGCGTAGCCCCCGTAGATGTCCGTGCTGCGTCGCCAGGGAACCGACGGCTGCCCGCAGCGGGAAGTTGCAAAGCAGGGCTCCGGTGCGGGCACTCGGACTGGGTGCCCGCTGTTGTTTTGGGGGCTCCCGCCGGGGTCCCGCGACTGCGGGGGCG
>NW_009258754.1:2811197-2815607 GCF_000687185.1 Egretta garzetta | reverse complement strand
CGTGTTGGCTGGCGTGCCGTGGCAGGGAGGGAGCAACTTACCTGAATTCATCTTTTTTTTTGATGCCTGCTGTCCTTAGTGTATCTGGTGGCAGCCCCTTTCATTGTATATGCTTTAACCTAAATGTTGTTAGAGCCTTGAACAGGCTTCTTGGTGTATTTCTGTGCTGGAGGTTCCTGAAGAGTAATCCTGAACCTTTTGACAAGTGTGGACTTTTCATCAGAAGTGTGTTCTGATGTGGAGATCGTCTTGGCCTTCGTGCAGAACATTGAGCTTAAAAAGTAAAAAAAAAAAAAATTAAAAAAATCGTGAAAGTATTTTTTAAAATGTTAGGAATTAAGGGGTTAAAGTGGTCAAACCACTTTACATAAAGGCTGGGACAATGGAGATGACAGGGCGGGAAGAGGGTTCGTGATGACCTTATAAGCCTTTTATTTTGTCTGGCATTATAGTCTGAGATGAGCATCTAGTGAAAACCTTAAATTTTCTCTTTTGCACATTTTACAAATATAGTTTCATGTGGATGACAAAACCAGAGAGTAAGTGGCTCTATCCTTGACTAACTGCAAAAGCTGTCACATATAATAAGTTATTGTGCCGGTGTTACAATAGTAATGGGATATTAAACCAACACATTTTGGCAGTAAGTAGCTGTAGTACTTATGCCCTGTTTTGACGTCTGTAGAAGGAGGATTAGCTCAGACAGAATTTGTAGTGGGAGGGTGTGAGTGGGATGAAAAGCAAAAGCTGCTTAATTTTAATCTTCTCAAAAAGGTAACTAAAAGTAGTGCACATGGTTAAAACACATATGCTCCTCTCTCTAATGGTTTTTAATTGTAGTCTCTTAAATATTTTATGTAAACTCAGTAGTGCTGAAACATTAATTTTTATAAGATCCAATACATACTAAACAAGCTCCCTGTTCTGCAAAAAAAGAAGTACTGAGGAATAGCAGGGGCTTGTGTGAAGGTCCGACAACAACGGAGCTATAAAACTGCATTGGTGTAACTAAACCAAGGTACCTGACCAGCGGTGTACCTCTGGTTAGACTCGAGGCATTTAGTTATGTTCTTTCGGTTTCATAATTGTGAACTTGCTTTTCTCTAACAGCCTTCATTCATCTTTTGGGCTTTTTTTTTTTCTTTAGTTTAAAAAGCGGGCATCTTGGAATAAGCACACACAAAAAGCAATGCTTCAGGGTGTGCAAAACTGCTGTCCCCCGTGAAGCTTGCTCTCTCCAGTGGTTCTACAACGGGGTGCATATTTTAACATACTTATCTTCCCTCACGACTTCTTTAGACGAAAGAAGCCTCCAGTGTCCTGTGAGGTTTCTTATGTAGGTCTTTGTTCATTTTCATAATCTCATAGGAGACCTTTGAAACTAGACTTCGGTTGAATTTTTTCTGGATGCCTTTTCTGCTGAAGTTGCAGATTATTTTTTTTTTTTTTTTTTTTTTTTTGTTATAAAAGGTTTGCATTTAAGTGTATCTGCATATTATTGCCCGAAAGATGACTGATGAGTTCATGTGGTCCTAAGTGTGGCTTTTCTCTGGATCTGTGGTCAGTTCCAGTTGCATATTCTCTTCCTCTCCCCAAGGTTTTTATTCTCTTTTAACTAATAGTAAAAATATTATATTGGCAATTAATATGCAAAAACCCACCATGAGATGCGTGTTGCTCGTAAACATACATCAGATGAGCATAGGCATCAAATTTAAGCCACCTATTAACATATGCTTTATGATTTAGATATGATTAGACTTACGGTTTATGATGGATGCTACAAAGGAGGTGGTGGTACCTTAATTGTTCAAGAGCGTGGAGTGTTCAAGTCTGCCTCTGCCAAAACGATGAAGGTGATCTCAAGGAGTGTTGGGAAGCCTGCACAAAACATGCAGCTATTGTTTTAGGTATTACAAGAATCATTTGGTGAAGGAAGTATGAGAGGATTAAAGAAGATGGAGTTTGTTACAGGTAATACAGGAAGGTTGTGGGAGTTACTGGTAGATGCATAAGGTTGTTACTGATAAGATGCGCTTTTAAGAAGACAGTATGGCAGCTCAACTGCGCTGGCAAGCATGTGGCTAGCATGTACAAATGCTGCTAGGCAGTGGCCTCAAGGGTGAGGAAAGATTTGCTTCCCAAGAACCTCAGTGGTCCAAATGTTGGACAAACAGCGTGGTTTGGATCAAAACTATTGAAGCAGTACATCGCATTTGGGGAGTGTTTGAATGTAGCCTTTAATCCTGACTCGCTGGGAGAGGGAGTCAGTAAGCAAGCTATGCGCTGATTCATATTCAGAAGGTCGTATTTAAAAATACTTTAGCTTGGGTGATAAATTATATTTAAAAATGAAAACTTGAATGGTGTAGCAAAAGGGAAGAAATGCCAAATGCCTGGGAGGACTTTAAATGTAGATTTCATGCAAGATTTCTACTTGCATGGGTTTTAGTGTCGTAGTAATTTTACTGGAATTATACTAAAATATTGCAGTACTGATAAAAGGATTGTGCTTTAAAATACATGGGTTTTTTTGGTCTTTGAAATGCTTTCCAGAATGCTTTCCGTAATGAATGAGGCCAATGTATGGTATAAATTACACAGAAATAGAAATGGGAACAGTTGGTCATAAAGCTACATCTACGATGATGATGACTGAAGGTTTACATAGCAGCTTTCCAGAAGGGTACTGCAAATGTTGTACAGACCATGACATGCTTCATGTTCTGTTAAAATCAGGCTGCACTTCGGTGAGACCCAAATGGAGTCCCCTTAAAGAAACATTTGATTTTGCAAACCATTTAGGACAGAAAGCTTTGCTTGTCTAAAACTTGTAGCAGAGGATACATGAGTCTTGACTTATGTCTACGCAGGAGCACGTGAGCTTTGCCCACATGGCTTGCTGTGTGGCATCAGGCTTAGGTTAGGATTCAAAATTAACGTTCCTGTTTGTCTTGAAAGTATTAGGTGGTCTGATTACAGCTGGGTGAGACCTTTTCTTGCTCAGTGAAGAAATAAAGAGTGGGAAGGTACACCTGTGACCATCAGTGTTTGAGTCGTTTTAAAAAATCAGATAATGTTGTTTTACTGTGTTCAGAGAATGCCTGGATCATAAATGTAACGGTTCATTCTAAGCACCAAAGAAGAGCAATTTTTTTCATTGTGCAAGATGATAATAGGAACATTTGCCAGGAGGGCTACAAAGGTGGATGGTAAGTGTGTGATTCTGCATGGAGTGGTTCTGATGACAGGCGAAGGATTCTGAGCAAGATCGACAGGCTGTTTTGTATTGATTAGAGAGGTACACTGGGCATTGAAAAGCTAGATAGCTGGCATACTTCTGAAAAAAAGAATTGATTTTTTGGAAGCTGAAATAATTAGGCTTATTTGTTTGTGCCATATGGTAAAGCCATTGTTCAGAAATGTTGTTTGGAAATACTAGTCAGTGACTGTTTTCCAGCTGTTTCATCCATAGTTTCTACAGCCACCTTAACCTTTTTCACGTATGAAGAATGAAGTCAGTTTCCCCCCCAAAGTCATCAGGTGATTCATGGCTTCCCTTGTGAAAATGAAAAAATAAACACCGTAACTTTGTCTCAATGTCTGCTCTGATAAATTCCACAATTCCTTACGTAGTGGAAGATCCTGTGCTATGTTTTCCTAATGCTGATAGTCGCTGGTGACAAAAAGGGAGGCCCTGTGAATACCTGCTGCACTCTGTCGTTAATGGTCATTTTAAAAGGGCAAAGCAGTGCTGACACTGGATCTTGCGCTTTGCTGTATATATATGCTTTATACATCTTCTTCACATCTATGGTTATGGTGTTGGTTTCCTGATTGCCCCTGAGGTAGGAGTCTGAACACCAGCTTGCATTTCTGTCTGTGAAGACTTTCAGGTACCTTCATGAGGAGCTTCTGTTGGGCCAATAAATTGTGAAAACAGCTTTGTGGAACTAAGCAACAAAAATGTGAGCAATGGGCCTCTCAAATTAAATGCTAGGAGATCGTGTTTAATGCCAGCGCTGTTTACCTAAACAACTCACCTGCTTGCACCTTTATGTTCAGGTTGTCTCTAACTGTAGGATAGCGTGTTTCTAGAGGTTAGCTTGTGCTGCTGCCATGAGGATCAAGGGAAAAACCAGGCATGCCCTTTTGCCAGCAGCACGGCAGTTTTCCCAGTATGTTGCCGGTGTTATTCCCTATTCAGCTATCCAGCAGCCAGGCAAGTTGGCAGTTGTACGAAGTGTTGTGGGGAAGAAAGGGCAGCGGAAAATGATGACTGCTAATGCGTCTGTGTAATCACCATTCTGGGGTTAGATTGCAGGAAGATGACAAAATTGCTCAATAATGTCTGTTTAGTCTTTCTTCTCCCCCCCCCCCCCTGCGGCGCACCCCGCGGTGGTGGCGTCC
>NW_009258754.1:2805761-2811049 GCF_000687185.1 Egretta garzetta | reverse complement strand
TTAGTCTTTCTTCCCCCCCCCCCCCCGAGGACGAGCTCCCAGCTGTTGGTGCTGCAGTGGGCAATAGTATAACCCGTGGAGAAAAACAAAAGTTTTCTATTCAGAAGACGGGGAAACAGAAGTGTGTAACTACCCCATAATTTTGAATCCTTGTGAATGTATAGAGGTGGTTGAATATGGAAGTGTTGGGTGACCTGGCATATGATGACAGGATGGGACATATCTCATAGCATATGGCCATAGTCAGGAGAAAAAACATTTTGGAATGAGGGTCAAAATATAACTTGAGCACAAGGATAGAATAGAAGCGTAATCAGTAAAGAAATAAATGTCAGCGCTTCCATCCCCCTGCACAAATGTTTCTAACATTGGGTTGTTGTGCTGCCATTTTTCACATGTATAATTTTGATAATTTCGTAAAATTGTGTTTTACTTCATGGAAAGCTCTCAGTAATGGCCAAATCACCAGATGTAAAACGCTATGTTTTCGGGTAAGCTGAAGATGTGGCTAGCTAATGGGTACAGGTGAAGTGGTGGGTGAGTTGCCCGGGGCACTTAGTGGATTCAGATTCTAGCAGTTTTGCAGAGGGTGAGGGAGGAAGGACCAGCTGAAGAGGGGTACGAGACAGGATGGCAAAAAGGCTGAAGAGCTTGGAGTAGTTAAGTCAGCAAGCTCTTACGACTTAACTAGAATCTCCCAAAATCCATTAAATTTGAATATTGTGAGCAAATCAACCTAACCGTGTGAACCCCTGAGAACTATGGCCGTGTGACCAGCATTAGAGTATATACGTGTGCAGGCAGGTTGTAAATGGACCCACTGTAAGATGATCTGGCATTAAAAGGACAGTTTTGGGAGCTCAGGTCCTATTCTCAAATCCATCTAACCTGAGTGGAAGGGCAGACATGGAGAGGAAAATACTGTCCTTCATACTAACATCACCTCAAATGTCAGATAGGATGAATTGGAGCTGGTGTGGGAAAATAAACATTTTCCTACATTAATAAGCTTTCTTCCCCTGACCTGTTTATTCAACTTGACTTCACTGGTTGATTGCAACTGGCTTTGAGTGCATCCCTGCCGTATTTGCTTTCAAAGTTAGTGCCAGAAGAAGGTATGGGCAGCAGAATACAACCCCTGGCACCGGAGCAGAGGGAGGCACAGTCCTGTTCAGAGGCATGTTCAGTGGTTTTGGAAAAGCGTGCACAGGGGAGTGTCACAGTAGGAGAAGGATTTGTTCAAATAATTGAAACTGTACACAGTAAAAGCTTAACTAAAAAAAAAGTATAACAGTTCAAGTACTTTAACTGCTTTTCCTTTGCGTGCTTTTTGGAGCTGTGACGTTATCTGCTCAGGCAATGGCTGTGACTTGTGTGTGATTAGGATCTGTGCTCACACAATTACGAGCGTATGGTATACTGTTTTAAAATTGTAAGTTTAAAATTTAGTTTAAAGTTTAAACAGCGCATTCTGGTTTTGGTTTTTAAGGATTATTTAATTGCCTGTGTGTTCTGGAATGGTTTTTCTGCCAATTAAGATTCAGTTCTGGCCTGGAGCCATCAAAATCGTAAGGTTTCTTTCAAGTTTCATAATGATGTTAAAAAGAGTTGTTCAGTTTCCTTTAAGGAAGTAAAAGCACTTCCTTTGTTTTTGTTTTTAGTTTTCCTGCAGCTCAGAGATATGTGTGACCTATCACTGCATAGGAAAAGGAGTAGGAATATGGTGACTTCCCTGAAGTGGATGACAAAGAGTTGGGTTTGTGACAGATTTTCCTAGATACTAAAATTCTGTGTCCACAGGGCCTCCAAAGTGACGTGCTGGACTGGTGGGTTGTTACTGACTTCGTCTGTTTTCAGATTTCTACAGAGTAATGCCTACAGCTGTAGGACACTGACCTTATTTCCAGCCAACAAGAGGTTGTCAAGGCCAGATCCACACACTTACTGAGAAGTTTGTCTGAATGGAGATCTCTCGAACTAAGGGTTTAAATGGACCAAAAGAAATCATCATAGTTGGAAAACCAAAGCCCAAAGCATGGAAACTTTCAGCAGTTCCTAAAAGGAACATGAAGAGGAGAGAAGAGGTATTAAGCTAGCAAAGGAATTTCAGTACTTATGATTTGGGTATGCCATGAAGTCTGACTTTTTTAAAAAAGAGAATGGTTTATGATACAAAGTTATTTAAAGGCTGTTTAAAGCTTTGTCATTTGACAGATTTTATTATAGACTGGATTTTATTGGTAGCCTTAACACAACAGTGAAGCTTCTCTGTGGTTCCAGAGGAAGTAGCCCATGCTACATCATGTTCTGTTCAAAATGCAGCTTCAAATTCAAAACCGCATCCATCTTCAGAGCATCATCTGCACTCGGAGACCTCACAGCAGCAGTACATCTGCGTCTTTCTTCCTGTTGAATGAAGTGGTCTTTCTCAGTCTTCGTTTTGGTAGTCTAAAATGTGTAGGTTCCACGAGAGCTGGGGACTTTTTCTTAGCTTTTTGATTCATTTGAGCAGGTTTGTAGCAGGTGTAGTATAAAATGAATAGTCCTGATAGGCTGAGATGAGGGAAAGGAAGTTTGGGAAGGCAACAGCAAGAGAAACTGATTCTTTGAAAAGTTACAAAAATGCACAAGGCAGCAGCATGTGCTTATTTTTAATGCTATTGGTACTAGAATGTTCACAGAGCTTTTTTCCTCATCTTTGTGAGGTGCAAGGAAATGTTCTGAAATCTCTTATCTATAGCGCAGAATCAATCTGCAGCAAATATGTTTCTATATAAACCTTGTCCTCAAAGCAGTGGTCAGAGGCAGACCAGTGTGTGACCTAGAGAATGTAAAGTTTTATATTTCCATGCAGTTTCTCTGTATTGTCAGACAGAAACCAAAAATACTTGTTCAAAACACTCCAATTTGTTTCCAAATCTTTTTTGTTTGCTACAGAAGGGGATGCTGTTAATCAGCTTTCAATGATGTTTTTTTCCTGTTATTTGGTAGGATTTATGTTCTTTCTTATACCTAATAGGAGTATAACAAATCTTTATTATGTATTCATAATTAGAAAAACTGACAGGTACTGCATACTGAGTGTAGATTTTTGTTTCTGTTAAAGTGCACAGGTGTGAAATCCAAGGGTGTATGAAGGCCCATGTTTTGCTCTCATGTTTGTAGAAATCGATTACACATCCATTATAACTTAAACAGTAACAGCAGTGGTGTAAATTGTTTGTAACGAGCTGTAGTGAGGGCGTATTTGGGCTTAGCACCTGATCTCTGTAAACTCTGAAGCAGGAAAACCCAATGGGATTCTGCTCTAGTGTGTTTCCATGCCTATGTTTTGGTGGCTGCTTGGCAGCGTACTGGTTTAGAAACAAGCCCAGCAAGATAATCCAAATACATTTCGTGGCATCACAGCATCTGTCACCGTGCCTTCCCTGGATGCGTCCTACGAATGCAATCCTATGGATCCTATGCTGGATGCAACCAGTAAGAACAAAATTAAATCTTGGGTCATATTTAGTGCTTGCAAGCAGTGAAATATATACAGACAAATAAAAATATTTTGCTGACCAAAAGAGATGAAGACTTGTTTCCAACTTGTGCACCTACAGCAATTTTGGCAAATAACCAAGGAAAGAGAAGTACTGTGTGTGTTGTATACACCTTTGGTATAGGGACATGTTGTATATACGATTATGTAGGTTTTATGGGGGGGGTGGGGGGGTGTGTTTGGTTTTTTTTTTTTAATATACAGGTCCTGACAGAATTAAGATCATCCAAAACCTACTAGGAAGGGTGAGAAAAAGTAATCAGTTGGGTAGGTGGGACTTGAAAATATGCAGAGGTACAGACTCTGTAAAAGGGACCAGATGAAAGGGTAGAGATGGTTTGCAGTGGTAGATGACAAGAGTAAGTCATCCTGCTTTACTCTGGAAAGCAGCAAGGAGGGGAAGAACTGTGTGGCTCCTATTAAAATTAAAGGAATATGTTTCCACAGCCGATGGAAAGCAGGATCAGCATGACACCTGTAATTCGGAACCCAGAAGCCTTGTAGATGGGCAAACATTTGTAATTGTGGAGAAGTCAGAACTCAGGCAGTCGCTGCTAACGCACATCTCCTCTAAAGGACTGGAGTTCACAGGTTCCCGTGGGTGCAGTGTGGAGCTTTACCTGTGTGTTTCCCTTCATGTGGAGCAGAATTCAGCAGAAGAGGTTCCTGTCTCGGCTCTGAGCCCCCTGGAGTGAAGTGATACGCCAGAGCATCGGTGACTAACAAGTATGACTCAAAGTACTAATCAAAAGAGAGAGAATGCATGAGCTGGCAAGCATGAATTTTGATGCTGACCATGACTTTGTCCTCTGATCTAAACAGCTGTCTAAATCTGGCACAAAGTAGAACATAAAGGAGACTGCAGACAGGTTGCAATAAACGTTCCATAATTGTTTCTATGTGCAATCCTGCTTCTCCTCTTTGTTTACAGTCAGAGCTAATTTAGACTTTTCTAAGTTCCTCTAGGCAGGGGCATGTCTTCTCTGTCCTGGCTGATGGGAACGCTTGATGTTCTTTATAAATAGACTAGTGAAGCTGGTAGGAGGAAAAATGCCTCTGCTGTCAGGATGCTGCCAGTGCCCAGGCATGAAGGCAGGAAACTGTCTCCAAGTTGAACCTCTAAAGGGGTAAGTGTTCTGGGAAGACAGGGAAAGGAGACTAAATTTAAAATGGTTTTATTTGTTTATTATTAAGGGAAGGATGTGCAGGGCATAGACATTATAACTGAACTGCAGCTGTTCAGAACTTCGCTCACATACACTGATAATTTTAGGAATAGCAGAGAGCCTGGAGAAGGAAAAGAGTGGTCTAGGGCAATGGCATCATCCTAAAGGAATTAGATGTTTACAGTACCTTCTATTTTGGCACTGTAGTTTCCTTAATCTCTAAGTTAGTTTGTGCATTTACTTTTTTTTTTTCTTATTAATAGGCCTAGGAACTATTAATTATGTAGAAATAACTGCAGTACTTACACACTTTAGTGACTGCATGTCAAAAACTATTGTGCTTGCTCTTAAAAAAAATACTGGTTTGGTGTTCGACTGTTTTTAAGTGTGATTTTGAAATGTTACTGAATAAAAAGGATATTTACAGACCACAGTTATGGTATTTCTTCCAAATGTTCTTGTTTGAATTGTCAGAAGCATTTTGGTTTAGAAGTGGTTCATTGCAAAGTGTGGAGGGGTCGGAGTAGGGGGGAGGTAAGCTAGTACGCCTAAATGGTATTCTGTGGAAGTGTGACAAA
>NW_009258754.1:2770495-2805747 GCF_000687185.1 Egretta garzetta | reverse complement strand
ATCGGCATAATTTCACCAGAAAACTGATGTAAGTCTAAGGAAGTTCCAGAAACCAGGAGATCTCTGGCTGCAAAATAAGCCAACTTCCAATGCTGGGAAACACATAAAAGGGTAGTTGTAATGTTACATTAGCCTACATTAACTATAGCATGAATGCACTAAACATAACTTGAATATAGATGTGTCTGCATGACTGTGTTCGTTGCGCAATTTTAAGAGATTCATAGACTTGTAGGTTCTAATTTAAGTAAAAGGAATATATTCTAAAGGACTTGGACTGACAAAAATCAAATGCAAACTTAAAGCATGTAAAAACTTGTTCTGCTTGCGTCTCTTAGTTGCTGATCTCTGAAAGAAGGCAACTTATAATGGTGATTTGTGTAGGACAGAATTGAAAAGCTGGAAGCTGTCCTTTGAAGGATGTAAACTGAAGTTGTAAGCTGAAGACTGCTTTCTCAGAACTTCCAGCATAAAACTGACATCAGTCCTCTTCAATCCTGAAAGCTGGTGAGGAGAAAGAGAAGTTTAAAATGTTCACCATGTTATCTGCTTGCACACATTGAGATTTAAAAGCTGAGATCTCAGAGTCAAATGGACCTTTTATTTTGAGAACAGCGGATTGTCTTCAAGGTGTGGTCAAATTTCAGTACGGCTAATGGTCCCTTTATCACTTCTGAATGCTAAGCAACTCTTCACTTTTACTTATTAAATACAGTGGTAAATTTGCTGCACAGTGAAAATTATGGGTGCTGTAGAGAGGGACAAAATTGTTTGAGTAAGAGCTCTGATCCCTTGGCTTTAATGAAGTGAGAGCTTGCGCTGGTTGCTTTGACAGACTGGGCAATACCGCTGTGCCATTTTCACAGCTTTTGCACATCCCAAGACCAGCTGTACCAGTATGAGGGTTTTAGAACTGCCTAGATAAGGAAGAAACTTGGAATAGGAAAAAGAGAAATTTAGATGTAGATATTTTAATGTTCTAAATACTAAAATATATTAAACTTTAGCAACTTAGCTGTTTGGGTTTTTTAAATCAGATGCTTGCTGCTAAAATATTAAGTAATTTGAAAATAAAATTATCTTATAAGTAGCTATTAGTTTTTACCTATCAATATGTAGCTATGCTCTGTTGAATAGGCGCTGCTTCCTGCTGTTTCTATGCATGCTTACCATGGAGTGGTACATGTTGCCTTTCTTTACCATGGCTTTCCTTATCTTTGCTTACATTTTTTTTTATGAGGCTACTGACCTGTTTGTACTTTCAGTCAAGTTCTGATGGTTACTAACTTCCAGCCTAAGTCATGTGGGGTGGCCTAAGATGAGTAACATTATTGAGCAGGTTTGATTTATTTTTTTCAATTATGAGCTGGTTTTACTTTTTTAGAAATGCAGGTTTTTACGCCAAGTGATGTGACCTATTTCTCATAAATGCTTTTAAAAAAAAATGGAATGCCTTTTTCTTTCTGATAGGAAAATGAAGAGTAATCATCAACAATATCACAGATGCTATCTTTGTTACTTCATGATGCCATGCAAAATGCAACTTCAGCATTGCAGGAATCGTATGTCCAGTTTAAACTGCTGACGTTAAAGTCAGCTGCAGGGCTTTGTGAGGCTTTCCTCAATGTGACGATTACAAGCCTGAGTAACTAAGCAGGTCGTGCTGACCGGAGAGTTGGTTCTGCTCAGTGTTCCCGTTTCCCCTCTGTTCTGGTGCTTGCCATAGGTCTTTGTAGCACTGGTTGATTTGGTCATAACCACAAGATCCCAGCCACTATTTTTCATTCCTGCAGGAAAAAAATACAAATCCTTTGAAGCACCAAGTAAAGTTTTTTTGGCTTGCGCCACTTGCCAGCACAACTCTTTTCTGCAATTTCCAATTCTTGAAGTTCTTCAGCTGTCTGAGAATGTCTGGATGCTGGACTTGTGGGTTTTAGTAGATGAAAAATGTGCTGCCTGGTAGTCTGCTACCAAATGGCTGGGGAACAGTTGATGGAGCATCGCAAGTTAAAACGAAAGTAAAGCCAGAAGTCTTCATTATAATTGTATCAGGAGCTGTCACCTTCATTTGAGATGTCTTCAAAACAGATTTTGTCAGAAAATAAGCCTGCAGATGTAGATGAAAGATAAAAGATGCATCAGAAAGCAATTACAATTAAAAACTCTCTTCTGCAGCATAGAGACATCGGACTAGTAAGTGGGTCCCTGTGTTCTTCCATGACTTTTTCTGAAACTGAGTGTTACTTCAAGTCAGCCTTATGTTGTCTGTAGGCTTTTTGCTCTCCCTCCTAGGCTCTGTAAGCCTGCTACGAAATATACCTCGCTCTGTCTTTGGCACAGTAGTTAGGTACAGACTTAATGCTACCTTTCTTTTTGGGCGAAGTCACCATTTCTCTTTGCTGTTTCATTGTGAGTGCTTTTGCTCGCTTGTATTTCAGTAGACAATGCCATTTTGATGTACCGTATCAGATAAGTACAGTGATTTTATTGAGGCAAACTTTGAAGACTACTTTTGATTATTTATGGAGACATGCTATTTTAGTCAAGTAAATTCATTTAAACTGTCATGGCGAGTCAGTGTAATAAATGTGCTTACACTTCATGCTGGGTAGTAGGTTTGTATTCTAGATGGATACGGGCAATTTAGAGGATGTATCAGTCAGTTGGCAATGAAGTTTGGCAGTGGTGGTTTAGTGTCCTGTCTAACCTCACGAGTGCTTTGAAAGCATTGATGTCATGTTATTTTCAGGGCCAGACTTAAAATAATCAAAAGAAATAGTTTTGTTAGTCAACCTTGCAAAACCCGTCGTCTTTTTTTTGCACAGGAGGAGGGGATGCCAGGGGAAGGTTGCATGGGGAGCAATACCCAGCTAGTGCTGAACAAGAAGTAGGCTAGCCCTGCCAGCTGGTCTGCTGGGAGCTGTGTGCTTAGTCTAGGCTCGGAGCAGACATGCTGCTCTCCCAGCATTTCTAGGTAGTTACTAACTTTTCCAGTAAAACAGCCTAAAACAGAGAGTGTGACTTGACCAGATTTTTCCAAGAGCCTAGCAGAGGCTTGGCTACTCTCCTGACCCCCTGGCCTTCAGTCGTAAGACTGTTTTTACCCTTGTGTGAGCATGTAATAGCCTAGCACCTTACACTAGCACGTGTTGGCATCTTCTTGTGAGATTAGGTAAGAGCTGTGAATCATTCTGGCATGTTTTGATGAGTTAAGGTTTTAGGATCACATTTAAAAGAAAAAGATAAATTCTGCGGGTGGGTAGGAAGGTATGCTGCAAAAGGTGGCTCAGAAGTAACCTTTTAACTACCTGCCTTTCAATACAGGATGCTTTATTTATGACTGTCCTTCAGAATATCTAGACTGCTTATGTGTGTCACGCTTATACTTAGTGTTGCTGAAATAAATTTGGGGTTCTGTAGGTCGTCTTTATCAAGTCCTGCATTCATGAAATCATAGAATTGTTTAGGTTGGAAAAGACCTTTAAGATCATCAAGTCCAACATTTAACCTAGCACTACCAAGTCCACCACTAAACCATGTCCCTAAGTGCCATGTCTACCTGTCTTTCAAATACCTCCAGGGATGGGGACACACCCCCCCACTTCCCTGGGCAGCCTGTTCCAATGCTTGACAACCCTTTTGGTGAAGACATTTTTCCAAATATGCAATCTAAACTTCCCCGGTGCAACTTGAGGCTGTTTTGGTCTTGAGAAAAAAAAAAACATTCTCAGGGATAAGCATAAATCGCTGCTTTTCTGGCACGTGTCAGAAGCTGCTGCCAGAACGCCGCTGCTCCCACTGCTGAGTGCTGCCTCTGCTGCAGTGGTGTGGTGCTTACTCACCTTTAAAAGCAATAACTAGTTATTTATCCCCAAAGCAAAGAACCAAGGCCCATAGCTGGAGACGAGCGAGGCCGTGTTGTCAGTTGTTGATAGAATTGACCTTTGAGTACTGAGAGCTTACAGCGTGGAGATGGCGGGGCAGGGCACGACCTGCACTCTGGCCTCTGCGCAGAATAAATAGATAAAGATCAATAGTCTCTAAATGTCACGTTAGCAGCAGATGCTCTGCAATGCTGCAGCCTCTTGCTATGTGGTAGTATATTCTGAAGACCCAAAACGTATTTTGCTGTGTGGTTTGTTTTTTGATCCGTCTGCATGTAAAAATAGTTTTGTGGGGAGATAAGGTTGGTTAGCTTTTTAGCGCCCCCCCGCCCCCAGCTCAGTTTTATCTTTTTTAGCTTACGAATGTTCACTTCAGTGAGTACTCATAATGCTTATTGTACTTTCTTGACTTAAAACGTGCTGGCTAACTGCTGCTTTTCCCTGGGAGCACCTCATGTGCCAGCGCGGAGGAGCAGAGGCTTTGGTGCTCAGTCTTACATACATTCACCTGATTCCTGGCAGCTTGATACCAAGTAGGAGCTGATGACAAATTGTATTGACAAGCTGTGATTTAACAGTTAGTCAACATGAGCTGTTCCTATTCCTCTTTAAGTCGTAACACAGGAACTTTTAATTTGTTAACAGGCCAAAGTATATTTAAAAGAAAAATCTTTCTACCTTGATTTTAATTTCTTGAATATTGCATTTAAAACTAAATATTTTTAAACTTCTGATCTTGCAGTTAAGGTTTAAAGCTAATTAAGTTTTTTGTCTAAAAACCATTTTGCTGATATGAGGTGTGTATGACCTCCTTTTTTCCTGGCTTGTAATTTTTCCTTTTTTGTGGCAACTTTTTTTTTTAATGCAGCAACAGTATTAGTGAGTGTAGACTGTTCACCAGACCTCTTGTTCCTGAGAGCTTTTTAATAGATTTTACCTTCTCCTCCTTGCGAAGTCTAATTTTGCTTTTTCCTGTGGTTCCCCTTCTGTTCATCCATCTGTTTGGTTTATCTTCTTTATTTTCTCCTGGTGTTTTCTATACACTAATCCTTATACCCTCTGCCCTTCGCAGCTTTGTTTAATTTCGGTGGTTTAGTTCAGTTTAGTTTCAGCATACCTTTCACTAAGATGTTCCTGGATGAACTAAGATTTTCTGAAACTGAGACTGTTAAAATTGTGCCGCCTTTTTTTTTTTTTTTTGTCTTTAAACTTTATTACTGCTTGCCCATGCCATTTATGGTGCTATTGGCATTTTGGAAAAATAATGTAATAGCTCTGGTTTCTTGCTTCTCAGAATCTCCAGTTCTTTCCATTTTTCCACAGTTTCCAAAAGCTGTAAAGGTAATTCTCCAAGTAAAACAAGATGGAAAGACGTCAATCCTGCAAAATGTACACGTGTAATACATTTCACTTATGGCAAGCCCCACTGCCTTCATTTCTGGCCGATCACAACTTATGCTCTGGATCCTGTTGCTTTGTACTATGGAAGTCACCTTGGGCCAACTTGTAGATCCTCCTACTTTTCTTTAGAAGAATAACCACAATAAGTAAAATAAGAAATTCAGTGATTCACGAGACATTTACAAATACTAATGAGAAAATAAATAGGGGGGGAAAAAATTCTGAATTTTGAGATTGTGATTTTACATGGTTTATCAGTGCTCAGAGATAGAGATCAAAATCTTGCTATGATGGTTGTTTTTTGGAATGCAGAAGAGTTTTGATAAACAAATATGTATCAATTACATGTGTATATATAAGCCTTCTCATTCTCAAAAGCAGGAAAGAAGCAAGAAGGATCTCTTTCCATGAGCAAATAAGCACTGGGGCAAAAAGAAACATTGGTGGGGGAAAAAAAAGTTATTTTCTGTCAACATGTTTGAATGTGCGGTCATAAACAGAGTTCAGTTCAAAGGATCTGGGAATCTCAAAAGATTTCTTTCAAGACTAACCAATTTCCTGCAACATGCTGTCAGTGCTAGGAAAAGGCATCTCTTGCACATCAGAGCAGCTGGTTGTTTCAAAAAAAAAAAAAAAGCATGTGTGTGTGAGAAGAGAACCCCCCCATCCCTTATATAGAGCCATTTGCCAAGGGGAAAAGGACATCTGTGAAAACAGGGCACTTCAGCGAATTCTGTGCACTTAAGGATGTCATTTTGCAAGGGAAAGTGTTTTTTACTAACAGTGCATGCTTCTTGTTTGAGTATTTTCAGGAGAGGGCTGAGTTTTTTTGTCTTTTTTTTTAACTTTTACGATGAGTTATTTGAGTTCCAAAGTTTTGTTAAATACTATTGATTTGAAATACATTGTTCTGATCCTTGTCAAAACAGTTGTTTAGAAATTTTGTTGCACAGAATTGTTCCAGATGTTAATCTTAAGTCAATATACTTTTCCATTTTCTGCATAGTGGTATCGGTAATTTTTCTTACTTTTTATTCCCTTAAATAAGAATTGTGAACTTTGTATCAGTAAAAGGGTTATCAATTAGAGAAACTAATTTTTAACCTATATTTAAAAGAGTGTATGTGTGTACCATTTGAACATCTTACGGGATTATTTTGTTTCTAGGGATGATTCACCGGACTGCTCTTGAGAGCCCTTAAGTAATAATATTCTCATGATTTGCTTTACACAGGGGCAAGAGATTTTTGTTAAAGAACTGTGGACAATGTTACGGTGTGAGCATTAACCTTGTGTTAGCAGGATAAAACTTAATTTTGTGGGAAATGGCAATTTTTTTATTTACTTGAAAGTTCTGTCTTGTGGAAATACAGTTCATCTCATAACTAGGGTGAAGACAACTTACAAATACTGTTGTTGCCAATTTGAATTGCCTTGGGCTTGCCTTTAAGAAATAACTTGACACTCTCAAAAGGATATTTGGATTTTCTTTGCTGTAGCTGATGCTTCCACATCTGAAATACATTTGCCAATGTTTTGTTGTTTGCAGGAACCATCGATATATGAAGATGAAACCATGAAGAGAAAGCAGAACGAATAATAATGCTTTTCCGAAACCGTTTTCTGTTCTTGCTGGCTTTGGCAGCCTTATTAGCCTTTTTGAGCCTCAGTCTACAATTCTGTAAGTGTCTTCCCCTTTTGTTTTCTATATATAGTGGTCTACAGGTGTGTTTAAAAATGGCCATGCTTACATGTTGTTTAAGCATTCTTTCTGTATATAAATATTTGTTGGTTTGGTTGGTTTTTGTTTGGTTGGTTTTTTTCCAGAAACAGGAAAATAAACATAAGAATAAAAACAGTTTTGTGCACTTTATAGGAATCTATACAATCTAGAGACCTTTCAAATCAGGCTATCTCAGAAAAAAATCTTAATTCTGTAGTGCAATTAAGTTATTGAATGTGATTGAATCCTTCCATGAAAGTAGACAAAACACATTTCAGTAAAAACTGCTGCAATTCCTGTCTTATATTGCATCAGACCAGGCAGGATTGAGAAAACTTCTGGGAGAGGGCTGAGTGTTGGAAATTCTCCTTACTTGTACCCTCACGTTAGGCAACTTTAAACAGTTGAATTGGCTCATCACAAGTGACCCATTTAAGAAAAGACAGATTATGTTGTGCTTCAGCTCAGTGAATCACGGCCTGCTCCAGAGGGCCGTCACGTAGGGGTGACTAAGCAGGACGGTGGAGCGGAATGCAGGTTGGGGTGTGCTGACCAGCGAGCACTCTGCGTATGACTGCTCATCACCTAGTTCATGGGTGCTAGGTAAAGGGCTGCTGTATGTAAATCTAGTATCTGCTAATGCATGCCGATGTAATTACTTGCTGTTAGAAAGCAAGGAAAAATGCATATCCATAGTACAGGATAACGTGCTTTGGTGGTGTCTTGCATCATGTGAGAGCGCGGTCCTTCTCATCTATACTTTTTTTGCATGTGTAAAGCTCCCACTCCAGCCAGACGATTACTTTAGATTTAGAATGTGCCTTTTGCACATGATGGACAACTTAAAAAATAAAAAAACAAGGGGGGGGGGCGGGGGGGGTGTGGGGGGGGGGGGGAAGAAACTTCGTGACTTTATGTTATTATTTTTTCTGTGTTTAAATTTATCTATGTGTAATACAGGGACCTGTGGCTCCGAATTGCTTTTTCAGCCTCCTATGGGTACATGCCAGCAGGTCTGATGGCAGCTTGTTTTGCCCATTAGGCTCTTTATGGCTCTGCCCTTGATGTTACATGGCTGGTTATGAATTGTGTAGAAATGTTCCTAGAGGAACTTCAGTTGAAATATGAAACTGAATTGTTAATAAAAATTAGCCTTATTTAGAGATTAGGAGGTAGGCATATAGGAGAATGAATCACGTTTCTTCAAAAGAGGAAGTTACTTTCCACTTAATTAGAAGATAACATTTGTGCAAGAGGAATTAAAGGGGATAAAAATGTTTGAGGGGTGCTTTAAAAAGCACTTAAGCTACAGCAAGCAGCCAGCACGAAGCTTAGTGCCGATATCAGCATGCGCATAGAGATTTTTACGTAATGAGACCCACGATACAGGCTAGCAGGAACCAAGTCATTTATGGCATACAGGTAGCCTGATATTTTAACTTCTACCAGCTTCAGCTTGTAGAGAGATTAGTTCAACCTTGGAACAAAGACCATGTCCAAAGCAAAGACAAAACACTCTTCTGTTGCCATGTGACACTATTTTGGAAACCAGATGGAGTTTGGAGGATTTAAAAACGAAGCCGAAGTCTTAAAGCCAAAACCAATTTTCCCCCTCTGACCCCAAAACAACCCACTACTTGCTAAATTCTGTTAGACTCTACAAGTGCTTGGTGAGCTACTTTCAAATTAAACATAGTTGTAAATTTTTAGTCTTCTCCAAATTACAGTTCCTGACTAGTTTAAAGTTAAACGAAGGAAAACACTTGATTCTGAATTTGAGCTTTTGATGAAATGAGCATGCAAATATTTATGGAAATACTTGCAATATGGTACTAATGGAAGCATAGTTTCACTACTTTGAGCAGAATCTTTGGTCAGTCTCCATGATTAATATGAATACATAAAATCGCTGTATTTGCAAAAGTGGACCAAGTACTAGCACATGGGGATCCATGTGCTGACTTAGTAAGGCAGTAACTCCCACTTGAGAAATTTTAGAACATCCTTCAGAAAATGTCTGTCAGCCCCTCTGACACTGCATGATATGAAGCACTTCACTGCGATAGAGCATTGAGAACAGAAAATTTAAGTGTCCAGCTCCATGGAACATGGGGAATGGTCTGCCAGTCTGTTAGTCTCCTTATGAGTAGTTTTGGAGTTTACTGATGTTCTGGAAAACTAGCAAAATTCCAATTACTATATGTATTTTTAGGGGTGGCTTCTTTAACTGTGGATTTGAATACAGCCTCTGTTTGCTGTAGCACTATGTACTTAGTAGATCTGTATTTATTTCCTATTGCCATGTTGAAGGTCCTTTCTTGCACTGAATCCGTCACTCGCAAGACATGACAGCATTCAGAGGCGTGCATCCCTCCTGACTTGATTCTCACCGTTGCACAAAGTGGGAGTAATGTAGTCTTGTTGCATGTATAGAACTTTCTTCTGAAAGTAATGTGCTGCTTTTCTTTTTCATCAGACTGTAAAAGCTTGGTTTCCAAATTTTGATCCCTTCCAAGCTGCCTGGAGAAAAACTTTGGTTCTACTGCTTTATAATTTGTGTCAGATCATGAAATGAAAATGAGAGTTTATACATTTAGACTCAGGAAAATGCCCAAGCCACTGATTTTTTTTTTTTTTTTTTTTTTTTTTGAAGGGAGTTACCTCCTGAAGCATTTGGAGTGGAAACGGATGTTTTCTGATGTTCTGAGTTAGTGATTCTCTGTTAGCAAGCAGTGCACAGCTTTGTGGAGGGACGGTCATTTTAAAACATACCGCTGTTTTTCTAAGGAGTGAATGTTCAATGTCTCCTCCTTTCTGTGCTAAATTTGTCGAGGAAAGTGAAATAGTAACATCAAATGCATAATTATATAAATGGTACATATCTTCCTTTTTTTAAACTTCTGCTTTAGGGCAGAGCATCACTCCTGTAAATGCTTGATATTTTATCCCCTCTTGTCCACACCTGGAACAGCAGTGATTTGAAGCCAGGCTTGTGAGTTGTAGCTGACTCGGAAGTGAAGAGCATAGTGAAGGCCAAGTTCAGCTGGTTTTCCATAGGTTCTGACTTAGTATTACGAACAGCCGACACTGGGACAGCTCACGAGATTACAGCCTATGCCATGCTTGAGCTGTGAGGGTTCAGGAATCGCCTGCAGCAGTTTGCAGCCCAGTCAAGCAGAAATCAATGCTGGTTTACTTTAATAGACTGTGCTGTGAAGGGTCTAGAACTGCTTTACGAGCTGTGATTTCTGCAGCCTCAATGGAGTGGAGGTGCGGGGTGTCGGGTCAGCAGTCCCAAGGCAATTGTTTCAGAGCCCACAGTTGTCACATCTCAGGTTTAGACATAAGGAGAGAAACGCTGGGGAAAATGACCAGTGTTGGACCTCAGAGTCTTCTGTATTGGTAGGATGGGGTTGGACCCAGGACCAATAGAAAACTCTGTCCTGTTTTGATGTTTGTTTTTGGTCCCTCTCTCTTTTATTGTGGTTCCCGACTTCTGATCTAAACTAGTCTGCTTTCCTGTGTTTTGTTTTCTTTCTTTTCCCCCAAGGCTGGTGCTCTACACAGATACTAATAATGCTTAACTTACAGGCTAAATTATTGAGAAAGTTTCCCCCAAAATCTCTCTTGACAGCAACCAACAGCTCTGAGTGCTTACGAGTGTTCTGTCCCACTAACAGCTGCAGTGGATAGACATGGACCGGTTGGCAAGGATCGCTTTTACAAGAGCAGAAGCTACCCTCTGCCTTGTGTCTGCACCACCATGGTACCAGAGGTACAGAAGGCAGCTCTGTGCAGCAGTCGGTTCTCATTTGTCAAGTGTTGTGTGCTGGATTGGATTGCTGGATCAAATGCCAGATCTGACATTCCTTGTTGGCACAGCTGAAATATCTTAATTTCCTTGTCCTGAGGAGAGGGAGTTGTGTAAGCAGCCTGCACTTTGCCAATGACTTTTTTTTTTTTCTAACTGTAATAGTTATTCTTCAAGGTGATGTAATTGCTGTGGATCCCATAAGATACCATCCTACTGCCAGAGTCCGCTGTTCTATAGGTTTTGGGCAATGAGGAACTTTAACAGTTGTGTTCTTTATGCCCTCGTACAGGAGCAAAAGGCACGTGGTCCGCATACAGTCTTTTTGTGTGCTGCTTCCCGTGGTGTCGAGTGCCAGGCTTGTCTGCATTGGGGGGCTAGCCAGCTTGGAGCAGTAGGGTAAGGGAACTTTCTTCAGGAAGTCCTACTGTTTTCAAGCTATGGGTATTTATTTACATAAATAACTCCTCAGTTTTTGTTTCTGAAACATAGCTGGTGGGGGGGATAGAAGAATGACATTTGAAACATGTTTGAAAACTTTATTAATAGAGTATTCCAAAACCAATTCATAGTTCTGCCAGGGTTGTTCGCTGTTTCTAGCAGGGACATAGAAGACTTCTAAAAACAAGCTTACACGTGATGAAAAAGTGCAAGTCAATACTTCTAGGCATCTTTTATATATTTGTGTGGCCTGGAGTTTGAAGCAAAAGACAGAGGGGAGCCAGGTGCATTCTCAGATTCAGTTTGGCTATTACTGAACCTGGACTGGATCAGCCATAGAGGGAAACTCTCTTCAATGGCAAGTGGCTCCATGTTTTGTACATATTTTAATTTTTAAATAGTATAGAAAAATGACAGCGTTGAAACTCAAAATATGTTCCAGTCTTAACTGAAGGCTTACTATGATGTCTCTGGTAGATAATTACAGTGATGAGAGTTTTTGCTTGGGAAACCCGTTGGGTAGGGTGACTGGTTGATTTCCAAACCAAATGTGGCTGGCAACTTAAGGTTTTATTGGGAATTGTCATTGTTTCCTTCTCATTTTATATTTGGGGCCAGATCTATGGAAAAGACTAGAGAAGTAGTTTCCTTACAGTATTTATCACTCCACACATGTTTTTATTTTTCTCCTCTTTGTTTATGTAAATGGTCATGGTTCTAAAATGATTTAAAACTTCAGTACTAGAGACAAAAGGAGAACTGGTTTTGATAGACTTTTCAGTTAGGCTGTTCTAAAACGGAATTATGTTATTTTTCTCTTAAGAGACTTCAGTGTTCCACAGTGTCAGAAAAACTGCAGAATGGAAAAATGACCTGGGCTAGATTGTGGGCTGTATTTTTGTCTCTGTAAATATTATTGGTAATGCTGTTGACTAAAACTGGGCCATTTACTTCTGTACAAACACAGTGAATGCAAGTTGGTATCCTTTATTCTTTTTTGCCAGAGGAAAAAGTCACAGTGGTTGAGGTCTTCCTTCCTACTCTGTGCTGTGCAAGATGCCCAGGGAGGCATGTGCAAGATGCAGTGCAGAGGTATTGCAAATGCAGTGGTTGGGGGAGTTCCTACAGTGCAGAGACCAAGGATGGCAGCGCAGATAGATTCAAGTGCGTTGTAAGGGCTCTGTCAGAATCTGGCTGTGGTCCTGCAGCCTCACACTGAGGGGAAAAGGCCTGATTTAGGACCCTGTCAATGTTAATTATATCGGTTAGCCCATAGATCAGCTCAGGAACAGGAGCCTGCAAGCGTGCCCGAAGAGCTGCTTTCTTTTTTCCCCTTAAGATTGGTGTAGTGCACAAGAACCCAGTTACTGGGCAAGCACAGGCATTCCAGTATATTAGAACGTCTGTGACTGACTGCAGAAGCCTGGAGGTGGGTCCCCTCAGGATGTCTCAATTATTTATCTTTTAATTGCTCTGAATAAACCAAACTGAAGGGAAATATAAAAGCTAGATGTTAAGGTGCCATATGTAGTCTTGGTAAAGTTTACTTGACAATGACTGTGGATTTTTATTTTTTTTAATTGTATGCATGTATATAATTTTTTTTCGGGAAAGTAAATGCCTTTGTTTTGCTTTGGTTTTTTATTTTTGTTTCCATTTACTGAAAGCCTAAGGAAAGTAACAGTCAACAGAGGAGGACTAAAACTATAGTGGGAAGGAGTCTCTCTTTACTAGCTATTTAATCCTGTGGCAGGCATAAATTACAGAATTTCACTTTTGAGCCTGCCTGTTTCAGGCACTTGCAGAATTGCGAAGTCCCTGGCTCTCAGGCAGATGCTGCATATGGAGCTTCTCTTCTGGTTTGAAGTTTGTTTCCCTGAATCTGAATACTTTGATACTTTGGTCAGCACCTCAGGCCTGTCTTTGATAAAAAGGATTTTGGTATCTGCCACTGCTTTTTTAGGATGTCGGCAGCTACCCTGGCAGGGTGCTGATTCCCGTGTAAAGTGTGGGGAGCAACACTGCAGCATTTGGCACTTAGCTCCGTGTCCTTGCCACCGCTTGCTTCGACTCCTGCTGTGAGCATGGTGGGTGCTCAGATGGTCAGGGGTGCAGGCGCTGGGGGAGCATGTGCCAGTGCCAAATGCTCAGCAGGGACTTGCAGGTGTGAACAGAGGTGGAAACCGAGGGGGTGTAGCATCCCTGTGGCATCCCTGTTCGGCCTTTGCATTTGCAGAGCAGGATGTGCTTCCTCAACTCACAAAGCTTTAGCGGTGGCACTGCAGAGCAGCCCCTGTCCCCCTGTCTCCACCCAAACCAGAACAGGGGTGTGAGCTGCACCCACAGCCCCTTGCCTAGGAACTGCCAGTGGGATGCTGAGAGGAACTGGGATATGCAAAGTCTGGGGAAAAAATGAGTGAGCTGAGTTTTCCCGGAACTTAATTTCTGAAGGAGAAGGGGGGAAAAAATCCCCAAGGTATTCAGTAGAAAGAGAATATAAGCTTCTGGCTGTTTCTGGACAGAATACATATCCCTACCGTCTCTCTAAGGTGAATTCCTTGCCATCTCTTACTGTTCTGTACCAACAAACAGTAGCTACTCATGTTCCGTGTCTTAAGAATATAATTTCTTCAGTGAAAGAAAAAAAAAAAAAATGAAGAGTATTGCATTTTGCTCATTTATACAACTAACTATATTTAAAAAGCCGCAACTTCAGAATTCTTGATGCAGAGAACTTGTTTTTGTCATGTGTTACCAGTATATGAAATTAAAAGGAGACCAGATATCTCCCTTACTGAATTTTGCCTTCAAGCTCATAATCATGGCAGATTTTCCGCTAATGAGAAGTCTCTCTGGGTTTTTTGAAAGTACTAATTTAATCTGAATTTAAGATTAAAGGGAAAAACAACCCACAAATAATATATCCAAGGCTGTGTATGTTTTAATAGTGAATGAGGAAAACTAACTGTAAAGATACAGATTTTTGTTAAAGATGCTTTTTATGTTGTAACTGGGGATTTAAATAACTTTTTTGTGATTCTCAAAGGTGGTGGTATAATGTACCAGTCCAGAAATTAACCCTTGGAGGGCGAGGAGACATGATGAATACTTGAGAATGATACTCTGGGACAGACTTATTTTCTCCCACAAAAATAGAGCAAGCATTTTTAAATATCTGCTTTAAATATAGGTCAGGTTAAGTTGCTTCAGACAGGATTTGACCAGTAGAAGTTACTTGGCAGGCTACAGGACTTCATAAATCTTCTTTAAATATATACTTTGGCTTCAGCCATGATGGTTAGTTGAACTGTATTTAAGCAGAGATTAATAGGAGCTGTTAAAACATAAGGTTGAAGGCTGCTGTAAATAAAGCTTACTACTTTGCAAAAACCAACAGCAAGTTATTAGTTAAGACGTCTGCAAATCCTTACTACAATGTTGGGTTAAAACCTAGAGGGAAGGAAACAAAACTGGACAGTAATAATCATTTTAGTGTAATTTCTTTCAAACTCCAAGTCAAATCTCAGTCCTAATACCTGCAAGAAAGTTTGAAAACGTTGAAATTTTTGCTTCAATCTTTTAACAGTTATAGTGATATATATTGCAATTATTTTAAACATGTGGAAGAGTCAGTGACTTTTTGTAGTGACAGTCTCATAGGTGTGTACCTGTCCTTAATTGTTCGAGTTTTGAATGGGTAGTAAACAACAAAGGAAAATGAATACTCTCAGTAGGAGAAAGAAGCATTATGCTTACAGTAATTAATGTTTCTGTCAGTCTTTACCTAGACTAATGCATTGATCTTAATTCCCCCTCTGTATATTTAACCTGAGAGTGAACGCTGTTTTGTTGCTAATGCTTAAGCCATCACTGTTGAAATACCTGTGTTGTCGTTAGATCCTTACTGTTCCTGCCAAACTGGGCACTTGCACTAATTGCAAATAACACCACAGATAGGTGGCAAGAAGATTGCTTGTATGTTATATGTAGCTGTAAGTTATTTAAACAAAACTGACTTACATTTCTTTCAAGGTTGTGGGTTGTAGCTTTGTCTTTATACGAACCATGGAGTCCTTCTATCTCGAGATACTTGGGTTTATCACCAGAACAGGGCTGTAGAAGTAAATGAGTGTAAAATATGAAATGAGGAGGGATATGAATTTTGTTCATTGTGATTGTGTGAGAGATACCTATAGGTTTGTTCTGTGAAGATGGGAGTCAGGCCTTTGCTTCTCCTAAAGCACACCTAATGCCAACGGCCCCCCTCTTGTATCTTGTTCTTGTGGAGGCCCAAGAGGTAGAATTCTCTCTAGACCAAAAGGCTCCCTGAGCAGTGGGTTTATTCCTTAGTGACCTGGGCTACTTGGTTTTTTGCAAATCAGCGATGTGCCAATGTAACTGCTAGAAACTCTATTGCAGTCAAACTCTTCCAACCATGTGCATAGTTGGTTTTCTTGCATGGAAGTCTGTGGAAGCATAGAAGACTCTTGGGGGAGCTAACAGAAGATGATTGTGCAGTGTTTTCTTCTGGTGACTCACATTTTTTTTTTTGCAGGTTTTTTCCTACCTATTCAGATGTTGCAGTGATTTTACAGTCCCGTGAGCTTGTTTACATTGTATTAGTCTATTACAAGTTCAGTAGTGGGGTTTTTTTTGGAACCATTGCTTAGGAATGTCTGGCATCACAGTTGCAGACAATCTGAGATATGCTATGTAAAATAAGTAGCTCAGATTTTCTGTAGAGCTTTAAGAAATGCTCTGGGTTATTTATTTTTTTTTTTTATGCCACTTTTTTTTCTTTTTTTTTTTTTTTTGTTCTGTGCCACTTTTTCTTCCTTCTTTTTTCCTTCTATGAGCCAGTGGTTGCTCGCCTTTTTATGTCCATTGAATCTTTTTTCAGAAGAGAGCTGTTTGTACTTTAATGTGTATCAACTTGATGATGGCCAAGTTCAGTTAACACATGGGACAGTGAAGAAATTTGGGCTGGTTTTTTTTTTTTTTTTTTTTTTTAAGAGTTGCTTAGTCAAAACCAAGCTTTAGTCTGTCTCCTGTCATTCTAAGTTGTAGGTGGTTTTAGCAGAGGTCCATTCCAACCTAAACGATGAGTTTATTTTGTAGCAGTAGATGAGGTGAATTATTTATTTATTTATTAGCAAATTCCTTTTTGGTGTTTAAAATTTCAGGAGTGTTACCATTATCAACTCAACCAAAGCTTAGCGATCCAGTTCTCTGCTGCTTTCTTTTCATGCCTTACAGATAACTGCAGATGTGTTTTGGATTGGCAGGTCTGTCTTTTAAAGCAAAAAAAAAAAAATGTTCCTAGGATTATTCCATAGGTTAGTTGTATACTGACCTGAACTGTGTTTTTTATCACTTTTTTTTGTTAAAGTAATCTCCATTCCTGTAGCTACTTCCGTTTTAAATTTTCAAAGCTCACTCACTAAGAGAAAAGCAGTGCTTGTGCATATTAAATGGCATTGTGGTTTATTTGTTAATGAGGTGGGGTCTAAGTAGTTCTGTACTTAAAAGGCTGAGGCTTTTGTGGACTTGCTTCAGTGAAATATGATCTCCCTTTATGATTTTTTGTGAGATGATTGGATTAAAAGAGCTGGAAACCCTAAGTACCTGGTGTAATTTTGGGTTTACCAACTGTGCACGTTAATATTGGATGAAGACAAGATACATGGTTCATCATCTTCCTCTAAGCTGGTTTACGGCAAGTGTCCCAAAGACATCAATGGTTCTCTTACCTCTCAATTTCTGAGACTAACGACTATGTCTGCTGTTACAGGCTTCTCCGGCACAAAAAAAATCTGTCAGGCTCTGCTGTATTAAATATGTTGTTTTGGGGTTTGCTGCTAGCAAATCCATGGCAGCTTTCTGTGCCCTGGTGTTGACAAGGACAAAGAAGCGAGCCGGCTTGGCTTGGGTAAGCAGTGGCATATGGTGTTGAGATCACTTCCCTGAGCAGGTCAGCGTGTGGACAGAAAACAGTTGGGATTAGATGTGGAACAGAAAGGTGCTAATTTAATGCAGTAGTTAAAATATTGATTTGAACGTGTAAGGCTTTTTATCTTGGAAGGTCACTGATGTAGGGAAGTGCCAGATGTCTGTGGATTGTGTTTGATGACATTAACATATTAAACAGCTTGTGTCCTGTGCCTTTGCAGGGGCTACGGCTGAACTGGAGACATGGTGGATTTTCCAGCTTTTGGGCGGTAGCCCTCTGAGAGAAAGGGAGATTACTCTATCTGACCCAGGCATGCAGGCTCAGAGATGCTGCTGAGAAGTGCAGGAAGCAGCTCTGTTGAGAGGTGACAGAAAGATGCTTTTACTAGTGAGCGGGTGTACAGAATTGGTTGCAGCACAAGAAGCTGCTGACTCAGCGTTCTGAAACCAGGGGAGCAACACTTCGTAAAGATGTAGTGGCCAGAGTAAAGGTGTGCTTTTAAATCCTTTTATTTCTTTGGTTTTTTACCTATGTATTTTGTGATGTCTATTTCAGTAGCTGGATGTTCTAATACATGCCCTAATAAAAGTTGACTTGAGTTTCAAAAGCCATTCCGTGTGTTTTGGGCTGCTGTCTAAGGCAACGACATGCACTCAAAGCTCTAGATGTCTGTTTGCTTCTGTCACTTGGTCTTTTTAAGGGCAGGAAAAACATTTCATCTAGGAAGATAGAAAACAATTGTGCATGCTTCCTCTTCATATCCATTGAGGAGCTTGGTAGCAAGAGTTGGTGAATTCCTTGAAGGCTAAGCGCAGGGGAGTGTGCATGTTTCAGCAGCAGAGAGCCCTCGGCAAAGAAGTGTTAAGTGCGAGATTGCTAGATGACAGATTGCTAGATAACAGAACAGGCGCAACCGTTGCTCTGTCTTGAACTCTACTGTATGTGGCATATTTTTATATCATTCTCAGCTTCTGTAGATGAAAAGATCACAGAAGCCAGAGGATTTGCAGTCGATGTCCCTGAGAAAATACTTTTTGCCGTTTTCTTCTGCTATGTTGAACACTTAGTGTAGTTGGCCTCTATGTGTGTGTTCAGTTCACATGTGAAATCTGCCAAGTGCCTTTTTTTTGAGTCATGATGTAATCACTGCTGCACAGCTTCCCATTCCAGTATTTGGGAGATCCAAAAAATACACAGGACAAAAAGAAAAAACAAAGGTCACCACCCACAGGCAAATTATGGCAGTAGTGTTCAGCATATTGTGTCCTTTTCATGTTGACCTTCATTTTGAGACAATACTATGGAAATGGGAAGAGTTGCCAACAGTTTCTGAACACAGCTGATAAAAGCTGTTTTAAAAATCTGTTCCAGGACAATTCAGCTGGATTAGTTCATTTACCAGTTGCTGAGTTCTGTAGACAGAAGCAGGACAGAACTTTAAAATCTTACTGCAGTGCTCACAAATCTTAGGTAAGTAACAAAGGCTGGATCTACTGTACTTACAAAGTAGCACTTTCAGGCCATTAAAAACCCTACTTAGTCTTTGTATACTTAAGCCTTGCTTGGTAGCCTTCAGGACACTGATTTGATACAGTCAAAGTAATTTCACAGCCTTATGAGATGTGGCAGCTACGCAGATGCATCAGTAGGAATGACTTCATTTATGGCATCGTGGTGCAGTTTATGTTGCGTTTCTCATTGTGAATCCTAACGAGCCTGTGGTAGGCAAGGGACCAGCATGACTGCTTCATCGCAAGTAGTGGCGTGGCTTTGGTTTGCGTTTTGTCACTAAATAACTGGGAGCATGAGCCATACCTGACTTGGGTAGTGTGTTTATAGAGCAGGAAACCTGTCTGCTTCTCTGGATGTCTAATAGGAACCTCCCCCACCCCTTCAAATCGATTGGAGTGAGGTAATTAGTGAGAAGCTGGTAAGGAAAAGCTTTATTACGCATATATATTTATTTTAAATAAAGGAGTGCATTTAATTGATGGAAATATACATCTTCTTCATGTTAAACAATGTAGTGTTTCAGTGTAGTAGGAAAACAGAATAGTAGAGAGAGAGTAATTTTTCACTTTGGGGGGAGAGGTGGAAAATGGCTGTCTTCTCTAGAACTTGAAAAGGCTCAGACTTGCAGTCAGCATTGCTGTGTTATTGCTGTCATGCTGAAAATCCTGGAAGCTATTTAAGCAGGGCCATATGCCCTTCTGAATTGTCAATTGAAAAACAATTGCGGGGGGGAACCCCTAAAACTATAAAGCTCTTTTCAGAGGCACATCTGGACTCAATAAATGCAAGCACCAATTGTGCAATTTAATGTGTCTGATTAAATTTGGTCTCAAAAACATAACACTACAAGGCCTGCCATGCTGTGCTTTGATGCAAAAAACATTTTCTTAACATATTTATTTTCCTTGTTTAAGTCAAATTGGGACCCTGTAAAAAATGAGCAAAGCATGCAGCTAATGCAGCTGGAAATAAGAGATTTGTTCTCAGAAATCCTGCTGTGAGTCGTTTAAAGCTGGTAGAGCTGCCATGCGTGGTGGTCATGTGTAGTCATTCTACCTATTTTTGAACATGAATACAGAGAAAAGGCAATCTGGCCTTTTCCCCCTGCGTCTGATCAGGACTAAGGCCCTGGGTCAATACCTGCTAGCTACAGCTCCATGGGCACAAGGCTACTTTTGGCAACTGTCCCGCAATGAGGAAAACCTTTAAAGAAGTTCTCAACTTGTGATCCAGAAAACAGGCAGACAAGTAGGCCTTGACCCACTCCTGGAACACAGTAAGGGATCTGGCTATTCCTGGCCAAGCCTGTAAAAAACAGCTGAAGAAAGCAACCAGTTTACTGTAGTTCTCAATTGTCCAAATGGAGATTTGCATCTCCAGCAGAGAACTTAAGGGATATGAAAACCAAGAAGGCTGAAAACTCAGCTAGCGTTAGACTGAAGGATAAGCTTTTGGTTGCATTTCATGCAGTAAAATTACGTCAATATTGATTAGTAAAGTTAAGATGCACTTACAAGTTGCAGCTACAATCATGTTATGATTGTTCCAGGGAGAAAGAAGGGACTGTGTTGTGAAAGCTCATCCATGGATGTATGCACAGCCTTCTGTTTTGTTCAACTAAAACGTAGCTTATCTTGTATTTTAGCTTGTGTGTGGCGGGAGACCATTGTGAAGGCTTTAGGTTTTTTCCTCATAGCTTAGTATAAATGAGGTTTTCTTAAAAGCATGTACATTAATAAAACAAATGCTTTAGAGCTCACGCTCATTCCCCCTCAATCAGATCTGACTTCCACTAGATTAGTTGAGGTACATCTGCAACCTCCTAGCCTTCCTGAGCTTCCATTTTCTGTCAGTAAACCTGTGATATACAGGATGCTTCTGAACACTTATATTTCCTGACCTGAAAAATAGTGAGTTGCTAGAGCTGTTGGTCTTGGTAGTTGCACTGTCTGCTGCAATTTGTCCTCTAATGTACTCTTTGACAGTTTTCAAAAGATAGCCAAACCGCCTTTACTCTTAAGTATTTACTGACAGCAAATGTGGCTTGGGCTGATGTTCTGTAGTGGTCAACTTGATGATGATAACTTAATGCTGAAGAAGAGTAATGTTAGCACAGTAATAATGTGCTCACTCCAGTGGGCAATGCAGAATTGTGCAAGCTGCCGTCTAGGTTTTGCCATTCCTGGGGCACATACTGTGCTTCCTTATCGTAGAATCATTTGGTTGGAAAAGACCTTTGAGATCATCAAGTCCAACGGTACCTGCCCGCTACTAAACCATGTCCCTAAGCACCTTGTCTACCCACCTTTTAAATACCTTCAGGTATGGGGACTCGACCACTTCCCTGGGTAGCCCGTTCCAGTGCCTGATAACCCTTTCAGTGAAGATTCCCTGATATGTAATCTAAACCTCCTAATATTCCTTAGTGAGATTCTGCCCAAGTGGGGACCGTGATTGACTGCTGCTTGTGTCTTGGGTAATTAAAATAAGAGGCAAGGCTTCAGGTGAAGTTTTGGGGAACAGTCATTACTTATGTACCTTAATTTGAATGACACTGCTCCTCTTGTAGACAAAATGTTACAGCAATATAACAGTTGTGAAAACTGTGTCAGCAGCATGTGTGACAATGGGCTGAGCTTCCCTGCTGGGGGCTACAGAATACTTTTTTGCAGTTGAGGCAACACTGAAGTTTTCCCTTTGGCCATGAAAAAACAATATCCCCTTGTCCACAATCTTAATTCAAATTTCCCACCATATTTTGTGTCTGGGGTTGAAGACTGACTGTGGCCAAGTTCTCCGGGTGGAGGGGGGGCAGCGAGGGAACTAGTGCTTCAGGCTCTGTGATGACTGGGTCTGCAAGAATAAAAGAAAAGGGAAATCCACCTCTTGTCTTTATTAAATCACAATAAATTATTTGGGAAGGAAATGGGACTATAACTACTGTGTCATCACTTTGAAACCGAAGATGTAGTTTAAGAAACACAAGGAAATACAAACATAACACTAAATAACAGAATTTTAAAAACAGCACTGTTCTAATTTGACCCAGGTAATGCAGAAATTTATACTACAAGGATCAGTGCATCAAAATGGGAAAAAAACCCCAACTTTGTGTATTTAATAAATTTTCTTTGCCAGTTGATGTTTATATGTAAGAATCCAAACCCGGATGTTCTGTTGGGTGAGTCTGCTGCAGCATTCCTTGTTGTCTTCAAAAGTAATTGATATTTTTGCTGTAGGAAGGGAGATGTCTATGTTTACCTGATAGGATCAATAGAGGTATTCTAGTGGGCTTCAGCTTCTGGTGTCAAAATATGCTGTAATGAAGGCTATTGCACTTCACATTGCAAAACCACAGATTTCTGCATGTGTTCAAGGCTGCCAAAGCAAGCATTTTTCAGTGCTTTTGGTTAGAATCAAGCTTGAAAAGAATGTTTATTCAATGATATCTGCTGCTTGGTTACTACACTTACACATACTTTTCCTGAATATTTTTTAAAGTCTGTCTTAGAACTTGAAACGTAGAGTGCTGGCAATAGGGTTGTGCTGTAAGTCACCAGCCGCCTTGAAAATTCTCTAAATTACTGTGATCTCTCTTGCAGAAGGGAGAACAGCAGCAGCAATCCAGAAACTGAATGTATGTCAGGTTTATGTGTCTGGGCACGTCTCGGTCTGTAACTCGCCACTAGTGCTGAACATTTGGAAATTCTTGGAAACTCAGAGGAAGGGATCTGTAGTCTCTGTTCACTGTTTGCTCCCATCGGACACCATGAGGTTGAAAATTCCTGCCCACTTCTGTAATGCGGCTAATGGATCTGTACTTTGGGTGATCCATTTTCAGACCTTTGGTTTGATAACATTTTTAAATGCCTAAGAAGGGAAGTGTTTACCTCTGCTGCCCAGCTACAGTTCTAGTCTGAAAGCTGTACCTATGTGGTCTTAAACAGACCTGTATTGCTAGCTTCAAGTATTGTGGAGAAGTTACGTTCCAAGGAACCTTCTTCAGCTTGTTGCTGTTCTTTGTTAAATTTAGGCGGGTGTCCCCCAGGCCCTGCTGTTCTTCTTTCTGTTACCCACCTCCCCCAATAGCTCTTCTCTTTACTCTTTTTCCTTCGGAGTGGTGCTCCGAGAAGTGAGTGGCGCTGTGGAAAGAAAACCTTGAAGCGTGGAGGCCGCTCTGCAGTAGAAGGGGCAGCAGTCGCATCAGGAGCTTTCTGCAGAGCACAGACCTGTGCGTCAGGGCCCCCTGCTCCACTTGCTCCTGCGCAGGCAGAAGATGCAGTAGAAGTTGAGAAAATGGAAGGGCGAATGCCAGGGGAAGCAGGGTTGTGGTGAAAAAGGTAGGTTCAGATGTGGATGGTCAAGGGATAGCGACTGTAGAAGTACCGAGGACTATCTCTTCTTCCTAAGTTCCGTGTGGACAGATTTTATATAAATTTGTCATCGGGCTCTGTAGGAGAAGTGGTTTGATTTAAAATAAAAATTACTGGAGGTTTTTTGTTTAATTAAACTGCACAGTCTTAATAAATTAAGACAGTCAAAATTTAAGACAAACTTAGGTAAAAGTTTAGTAGCTCCATTTGTATTTCATATAAATATAAAATCTGAGGCTTAGAAGCTTATGTTCACAGGCTTAGAAAGCCTTTTTAAAGACTTTTATGGTTGTTTTTCTTAATACTTGATAATTTGACCAGTGTGAGGCTAATAAGCCTTTTTTGTTTGTGTGATTACTCAGCATTCAAATACGGCGCATTGGTGATCGTGGCATTGTGGATGAAGGCCCTCACTCTTAATACAGATCTGACGCTTGAGACTTGCAAAGCCTTTATTTAGCTGAACAAAAGACTAAAATGAGAAAGGTGGATTGTGTGTCACACAGAACTTCACTGATGTCCAAATATGCATTCATAGTCCGGAGTAGAGCTCTAAAAGTGACCCAAGGGATGTGTTCCTCAGGAGTCAGTGCGGGATGGTGGGGATCAAGCCCAGGGTTGCGGGACGCTGGAGCTCCTGCAGCGCAGCTCCCGGGCTCCCTCGTGTCCAGACTGACAGTGTCTGCCCTGGGCATTGCACCACGCACTCTTCAGCCCGCTTGCCCCTAATCTACTTTTCCCAGACCTTCTTACTGCACACAGCTTCACCTTCTTCCCCCATCTCATTTATTTTGAAGCATTCCTTCCTCTTACTGGGGGGTCTTCCCAACACCTCCCTGTTTCTACCTTCCATTTTTTTCTGAGAGCGAGCAACCAGAAGTCTACGTTCATCATCAGAATTTCAGAAGCCTGAGTGTTCTCCTCTGTGCTAGGCAGCCTTGCTAGTGCTCTGCTAGGAGCAGAAAGGGGCGGGGGGGGGGAAAGTAGAAGAGGGATAAATAACTTTTTGTGCTCTCTGACACGCACATTTGCTTTTCTTTACCCATTAGCGTGAGCTTACCTACAGTGGTTTGGGTTTTTTGGGGTTGGTGGGGTTTTTTTGCATTTCTGCTGTGTGGATTCATTTCCATGTGACTGTTTTAAACTGTGTTTGCATGGGGCTGAAAGAACCTTCTGTTTCATAAAAGGTGAAAACTTCAAGTCTCTGGTTAGTCAGAACATTGAGACTGCCATGGCTGCTCGTGTTGCTGTTTCTCAGGCTGGTTGGAGCTACAGGGGAAAACAGAAACGGAGGATGGTTTTGTTGCCTGTCTTTCTGCTTTTAGGTAAATGTTAGTGGTTTTTTTCATGGATAAATCTTTTTCTTCTTGGTAAGCAGTGGTGATACCTTTTGTTTTTCAAGCTGGAACTAGGACTGCAGGAGGGAGAGAAACTGGTAATAGAGTGTTCTAGCATTTAATTTGGTGTTTCTTCTACATGAACTGCGCTTTGCTTTGTGTTTCTTTTTCCGCTGTACTGAATTCTGTCAAATGCACGTCAGTTTTGTAGCCCTAATTCCAATCAGACTGGCTCCCTGCTTCAGCTTCTGACTACAATAGTTGATTTGATAAACTTGACATTCTTCCAGAGGGGATTAGTTGCTGTGTAGTAATTGTTAGAGTCATTATGCTGAAAGCTCTTCTGAATCACTGTCTCTCTCTCTTAGAAACTACTTGTCTAATATTTGTCGGTTTTGGTATATTCTGTGGCATTCAGGAACTGGGGGAGGGGGTATGGAAGTCAGATGAATTGGCTTCTTGCTCTTTAAATAGGCCATATTGCACGTACACTGAGAATAAAATTGTATGTTGTAATTTTTCAGACCCCATTGGTTTTGTTCAAAAAACCTTTTCTTAGTCAAACTGTTAACTTTAAAATTTTGTCTTCAGGTTTTGTAGGATAAATCATTTGATTTTAAAATCTAAATTACTGGAGTTTTTTATTTAATTAACTCAGTATTAGAGTTTGAATTTTATTTTCTCTTGATTTTGTTCACTTAAACAAAATCATATCTCAGTTTGGAGCTGCAGAAACTCTTGGAGTGATTCTAGAGCAGTGCTCAGCTATTCTGCCGTGTGGCCAGGGCCCCTGTCTCTCGCGGGCAGTGTTTGCTGTTTGGCTGTTCTGTCAGGGCTTACCTTTGTCTGCTCCCAGCCCATGCGTTTGGTTTTACGTTGTGTTTCAAACAGTTCTAACTTGGTGGGACACCGAGCAGAGTTGCACTGAGGTCTCTCTCGTTTTATTGTTTCTGTAAGCCGTCTGCTTTTTTCCTATATAGCACTTTTTCAGGATTAATGTTTCACAGTAGCATCTATGTAGCTGCTTTAGTTTTAAAAATAAGTTTATGAATATTGGGCAATAAAATACATTTTCTTTCCCTTTTTGTTTTCAAACTACCTCTATAATAATATGTCTGTATTCTTTATAGTTTCAGTGTTGGCAAAGGTTCCAGTTAGATCACCAAATATGTGTCAGATATGTTTTATTAACTGCCCTGGCTGTGGGAAATGCACATCAAAATCATCTGCTTCATTTCTCTTTTACTTTGTTGTATTCCTGTCATAGTAAAACACAAGCTTTGAAAGGCACAGCAATGTAAAGATCTTGTTCAAAAACTCCCTTAATCAAAGATTTAAGTGTGGCTATGTACACATTGGCAGACTTCTGTTTTGGGCAAGCGCATTCTACTGTGAACTAATAGAACGAGTCATATAAAGTAGTGCTAAGCTATAAAAAGTTGTGTGAAAACTATATAATAGAATTTGGAGTTTATAATTATATGCAGCTGAAAGAGCAGAATAGAGTTTGGTAAAAAAGGTGAATTTCAACTCCATATGTGGGACTTTTTTTTCCTTTTTTTTTTCCTTTTTTTTTTCTTTTTTCTTTCCTCCTCTGAGCTGTGTCGGTCCAATGTTACTTGTAGGTTTCCAGGTGGGATCGACACTGTGGAGGGGGACTTTCAGTAAGGAAATACTTGGGTGCAGAGAGATGGTCAGCTCTTCAAAGAGCTTTAAATAACGGCTCTATGTGGTATAAGGGGGACCAAAATGGAGGGCCACATGGAGCCTCCCATGCAGCAGGGAGCTGGAGAGGACGGGGCATGCAGAGGAGTCGGCAGCGAGGGAGCGGGATAAATGAAGACAGTGAGGGAGTCTGAAGCCCAAGTGCTTGAAATGAAAAGGGAGGGAGAAAGGAGAAAACTCCATAAATAAATGAGGCAGTAACACTGTCCAGGGAATGGCAGAAGGTGAGAAAACAGTTGAGAGACAACTGAGACTTCAGCCATCAGCTCTGTCATCGTTTGGACCAGGCAGAAGTATGAAAAGAGGGGCTGTGTTCCTTGGGGTCCTTCTCCCAAAGCACTGATACAGTGGGATTCTTAGGGCTTGTGAGGAGCTTTAAGGAGGGGAGGACCGTGCTGATAAGGCTGAGCAAACAGAAGGCAGCTTTCCAACTAGAATTCATCTCTACTTGGTCTTGTTTTCCCCCTTTTCTGAAATACTGGCTATTTTTATACATATAATACATACATTGGGTGGAAATTTTCAGTGGACTGCCTAGACTGACGCCCAGATAATAGTTTGGTTAAATAGAAGACCCAGGTATTTGCATAAGTAGTTTGGCTGATTTTTTTAAATTATCTTTTTCCCTAATAGGTGTTATTTCAAGTGTGCTAAAAGTAAATATCACTTGTTATGACTGCTTATTTAGGTGGCTGGAGTTTTTTGACTTTCTTGACAGTTTTCTTCATCGAGCCTACAAACAATTTGAATCATTTAAGTCCAATTATAGAATGCTTTGTGTTGGAAGGGACCTTTTAAAGACCATCTAGACCAGTTCCCCTGCCAAGGGCAGGGACATTTTTCACTAGATCAGGTTGCTCAAATATGTTCAGAAATCTGAACAACATGGTTATGCTCTGGGTGGGTTCAAAGTTAGAAGCTCCTTTAAACCCAGTTCCATCTGAGATACTTGGATGTGGACAAGGGTGGTAGTAGTTCAGTGGGGAAATGTTTTGTCCCTGTTTGTTCCCTGGTATAAGCAAGCTTATTCACTATGCAATAAGGGCAGTATTTACCAGCTTTTACTAAGTCATTAATGAATGTAGTTAGCAGCAGTGCTTAGAATGGGATAGTTTTTTGATAGAATCTTTTTAAATGGGTGACATGAACTATTGTTATTCCTGATCTCTGAGTCCATTTCTAATCCACAAAATAGTCTTATGTTGCACTTATAACTGCTGTGTTGACTTAAGAGTCTCCTTTAAGGGTGTTTTGTCAGTGTTTTTTTTAAACTTCAAACATGTAATCTGATAATCCTGTAGGTGCTATATTTAATACTCAATTTTATTTTTAATATTTTAAATAGATTCTTTTCTTTAAGATCTTCCTTATTCTTAAATTTGTCTGTCAGTGTTAAAGTATTTTTTCAACTAGTTTCATTAGAAATGAGACTTGCTATCTGCAAACAAAATATTTGGCCCCATAAATCATAGGGACTTGATCTTAATAAGGTAATGTATGATTCTGACTGCTGTAGTTAATAGTCTCAGTGCAAAAATGTGGCCTGTTCAGTCTCTGTAGTTAAAACTGCCTTGGATTAAAAATTAGGCACCAGAGTTCGTAGCTGTTGCAGTTGGGGTATAGTTTCCCCTGTCTTCTGAAACGCTTACGGGTCAAAGCTGAATTGAGTTACGTTACCTACATGAGTACTTAGGCCAACATTTCTGTGACATTAAGTGAGCAGTAGCAATGTTGTGGATTGCTCTAGAGAAAATTGTTAACAGGAAGCTGAGAGTTGTTGCTCCTAATCTTTCCTGGCTGGGAAGTTTGACCAACATAACATTACTGCTGTAATTTCCCATTTATACTCTTCAGGCAACTACTGTCTTGTAATGGCGTTTATTTGCAGAGGCCAGCAACTGTTGTAACACATTCTTAGGTTTGGGATTTATACCCCAAATACAAATTTGCTGCAAGGCCCCTTCAAGCCAGAGTTATCAGCCTCTGATAGATATTGCCAAGGCTCTGCGTTACTGCTAGAGTTTCTTGGTCAGGGGTTTGCAATGTCTCACAATAATGTGGAAGGAGCTAAAAAATGGATCTGATAAATAAATGCTGGAATGGCAGCTGAGCCCTGCAGTTTAAGTGGCCAAAGTCAAAATTATGGTTTAATATTCTTGCCAAGCACAGTCCTGTGGGCAATTGTATGCAAAATCTGAAATGGCTTAAGGGAAACTTTAAAGTCACTGCACTTTGCGGGTATTAGCCATGTCAGCAGCACTAGCAAGGGTATGGAAAATGCTTGAATTCTGGATTTGGCAGGCAAAGAGAAACCACATTAAAATATTTATAGTAGGGTATTGTAGTGTAAGAATGAAGAGTCTGTGTTATATTAAGGGCTACGTGCTCCTAAAATCTTTGTGTGTTTCACTTCAGTTTGCTGTCTTCATTGGTGTTCTGTGTCCGCACAACTCTCTATGGCAGAACAAATTTTCCTCTCAAATTAGAACTGGGAGTCAAGATGCAACTGAGGAACTGACCAAGAAGAATTAGTAAAATTCTGTTTTGAAATTTGTTCTCTCGTCTTTTCTTTCTTTCTTTTTTCTTTTCCCCCCTCTCTCCACAGAAGACTAATAGGGGTGAAAATACACACACTTCTTCCTTCTCATTTTCACTTCTGAATCTGCCTCTGTTCAAATACCAGAAAATACTAATAGAAAAAAAAAAGTGGGCGTTCTTTATTACAAGCGTAGTCTTGTAAGGCTCATAAATGTAACTAGTGCTTTTGCATCAAGACAAAGTAAAAAGACATTGTCAATACAGCTCTGGCCTTAAATTCAGATATGCATCAGCATGCTTCTACGTGTCAGAAGACTAATGGTGGTATCTCTGTTAACTTCCCTGCTGTGTCTGAGTGTTAATTCCATTTCTTTGTATTTAATGCTTTTTGTGGTAGCCTCAGTTACATTTCAACAGATACATTTTGCATACGTTTTCTTTAGATAACTTAGTCTATTTAAGGCTGGCAAGAGAGCCATGCAAGGGCAGGGATTAGTAAGGAAAATGATGGGCAATCCAGCCTCTTCAGTCTTGACTTCTTTGTTTTCCCAGTGGTTTGTAATACCATCGTCATAACTGTTCTGTGTCTTTTACTGATGTCCTTCAACATCAGTTTTTAAGTTAAAGTGATGAGACGCAGCCGGGCCTGTTATGGGCCTTTTCTTCATATTCCTGCTTCATGAGAGACTGACAGAAAAAGCAGCGAAGAAGAGTGCAAAAGGCAGAGTTGTTCTACATCCAGGTATTTTGCAGTCTTAGCCAAGTACTTTGCTAAAGAGCTCTCTGGGCTTGCCTTCTTGACTATGTAAACCATGAAAAATTCACAACAAAGATCGAAACTGTAGAGTGACATCCTTTCATGGGAAACCATAGTCTTTGTGCATAATTACTTAAAAAGACCCCAAAAAGTCATAGTCCTATATGTCCCTAAAGCCCTCCTAAAGGTATATGCTGTGTGTTTTGTATCTTTCAGTGCATTTAATCCCAGTGAACCCCATCAGGGAAGATGGTTTGAATCCTAAAAGCCGGAAGAGAATAATGCCTGATTTGCTGACTGAGCCTCCTGCAGTAGATCCTGTTTATGAAGCTCATGCTTACTGCAATATTCCCAGCATTGCTGAACGCAGTATGGAAGGTAAGCTTTGTGAATGGAAATGACAGTTTTGTTGCTTGCTTCTGTGCGCTGTCATTGGAAATGATAACTTTGTGCATTGTCAGTTCTCTGGTGCTTGGAGAAAGTGCAGCAAATGCTGTCTGGTTGCTGAATTATGTTAAATCATTCAAAATATGCTGCTGTTCTTTCCTTCCCTCTGTCGTCTTGATTTTTGGAAGTGATTCTGCTTATAGTCAATGGTCAACTAGAGACCTAGAATTGAAAGCGGTGGGAGTAATATAGATACTTAATATTTGAATTATAATGTTTATTCTAAGTGAGCTGCATTGCAAATTATATTATTAACATCTAAAAAACAGTTGACTTGGAATTCTGAAAAAAAACCCCAAACAGAAGTAATTCATTTTGCAACTCCAAACCATTAGACATAGTCAGCTAGAAGACACATTTGCATTCTTCACTCTATAGTGGCTTCACCAGCAAGTTAGCTTGAATGAATTCCCTCATTAGCATATCCCACTAATGCATATAAAATAAATCACAAACTAGTGTATCAAAAAAGCTCCAGATTAGGCATGTTGCAAAATCTGTCATTATGTAAGAGTAGAGTAGCCTTGTCATGTTGGCAGAGTGCTTGAATAATGTCTTGTGTGTTTGTTGGACTTTAGATGTACTATGGAGAATGTGCTAAGAACCTGAGACTTGTTATAAGTTGTCTTGCAATTTAAAGTGCAATCTTCCTTGCGACAGTGAGTTATCCTTACTTACAGAGGTTTTCTTCCACTGCAACACCAAAGCTATCAAGCCAATTATACCTGCTTTTTTTCTTAAACAAAAAGGTGTGCAGGGGAAAGATTTTAGTAACATTCATTTCATGTTTTACTTTTTTTTTTTTTTTTTTTTTTTTTTAAATCCTCTTCACTTTAGGTAATGCACCTCATTATTTTAAGCTGGTGTCAGTTCAAGTGTTGATTCGCCATGGCGACAGGTATCCGTTATATGCCATTCCCAAGACAAAGAGACCTGACATTGACTGTATGTTGCTGCCTAGCAGGTAAAATTCTTGGCTTTTATCATCACCAAGTGTATGTTTTCCTTGATAATTAATTTGTTCCTGTGCAGTTTGAAGTATGTTATGACTTCTGATTGTGTATTGTGGTGGACTAAAAAGACCAAACCTTTCCTTTGAAACAGGAACTATTACTTGTTACCAGTTCAGACCAGAATAAATTCTTGCTATTTCTGTCAAAAGCAAAAGCTATATTTAGTTAAATTTTTAGCTTACCATTCCTCTTAGATAAGCTTCTACACATTTTGAAAATACAAGTGCAGCGTTTGAGACTGTCTCTTCCATTTCAGCTGAGCACGTTTCCTTTTGTGTGAATACAAAAAGGTTTCAGTCAGTCACTGTCATAGGAAGATTGATATTTGTGTTTTATATTATTATTTTTTATTTTTCAGAAATAGAGGTTATCAGTTTCCTTAGATTAATGATTTGTGTCAAAGTACTTTTAAGGAGAAAAAAAAGGGGGGTGTTTACATTTAACTATGAAAATACAGGCTAAACAGAAAGTGCACTCAGCTACTTGAAAACTACTCTTTTCTTTTAGTTACCACTCGCTGCAAAGCAGCATAGATACACCATAAATACCTTTTTCCAGAATAGCATGGAATCTGTCGTCGAAGTCTGGAGCACAAGTCTTACAAGGAGTGGCTGAGGGAACTGGGGTTGTTTAGTCTGGAGAAGAGGAGGCTGAGGGGAGAACTTACCGCCCTCTATACCTACCTGAAAGGAGGCTGTAGCGAGGTGGGGGTCGGCCTCTTCTCCCTGGTAACAGGCAATAGGACGAGGGGAAATGGTCTGTAGTTGTGCCAGGGGAGGTTTAGGTTAGACATTAGGAAAAATTTTTTCAATAAAAGGGTTGTGAAGCACTGGCACAGGCTGCCCAGGGAAATCGGGGGGTCCCCATCCCTGGAGGTATTTAAAAGACAGGTAGACGTGGCACTTAGGGACATGGTTTAGTGGTGGACTTGGTAGTGCTAGGTTAACTGTTGGACTTGATGATCTTAAAGGTCTTTTTCAACCTAAACTATTCTATGATTCTTCTATGAAAAGTGGCTTTACTCTGTCATGCTGAAAGTGGTAATGGCACCAGTGAAAGTGCATTTCTGACTTAGATATATCAAATGCATGTTTCTTGTTTTGGTGGATTCAGAGGATGTGTCCTTAAAATTTTAGTAGCTTCCTGTCATCATCAGCATTTATGATTTTATCTTTTATGTCTGAAATACTCTGTCCTTTCAGCTTTTCCTCAGTGGGCTTTTAACAAAAGAATCTCTCCAGAGGAGAAGATGGATTATGGTACACACTTAGGTTTGTGATTAGCTGGTCTACGACAGTTCCATTTAGAAAAGCAAACCAGTTTTCATATCTGGTCCTGCATCAATTTCTGGCTCAAGCATATTAAAAACCAAAGGCAGTAGTAATATTGTGCAGTAGGAATGTTGCTAAAAGATGCTGAAGTGATATGAAAGAATACCTGAAACTAATTAAGTATAGCTTCATCTTGTACTTGTAAAGGGAATGGGAAGCTTGATTAAAGAGGCTTGCTAATTAGATTCATGTGGTAGTGGACACCAAGGGCTGGCAGAAAATGGTCAGCAAATTGGATCTTTTTCTGAAGAAAGCTGAAATATGTTGCTCTTCTTTTCAGATACTTGGCTGCATAAAAGAAATTGCCCTTGCTATTAGTACATGTCCTGACATTTTCAAGGCTTGTAATGCTGTCTTCAGTTGTAGTCAGTGCTGTAATGCTGGTCTGAGCAATTGAAAAGTAACCATTATTGCTGAATCAAGCTACTCTTATGGTGGTTGGGGTAACCCTATGGAAGTTTGAAACCATCATCAGTGTTAGCCCATCTGTGTGTCTATCTGTTTGTAGGAAAGAGACTTAGGAGCTCCTGAGTTATATTCAGGCTACCCTATCTATCTGCCTACATTCTGTATGAAGATCTAAACAGAGGAAAAATACAATATTCCACATATATAGACTTCTGTCTACAATATACACAAGTATATGTAAAAAAATATATGTATACATTTTAAGGAGTAAAATGGGAGGCAAAACAGACATGAGGAATCTGCTTTTTATAGCTAACATGGCATTGGAATTTAGAAGATTCAAATAGCTTCTAATTTTCACTGGGTTTAGATGTATATATCTGCTTACATCTATCTTCGCTGAGTGGTACAAGTATCAAAATCAGAAATTCAGCAAAACCGTACCCTCCTTTTTTGAAAGGACACTACTACATAGACTACTGTCTATAAATGCAACCCAAGAGATCTGGTTTTCTGACTATACTGAACAAATTTTATAAGTGATGTGGTCTGGGACCTCTTACATAGTGCAATTCTTAAAAAAACCCCAACTTTCCCCTGCTGTCAAGTTGGCTGCTTCTTTTCTTTATTCATGCTTCAACTTCCACCAAAATGCTTGGGTTTTTGTCACAAAGTGACATTCAGTGGCCTAATTTAACATCTTCCAAGAGAAGTTTGAATTCTTTGAGAGGTGCCCAACCCCAGCAGCGTTCTGTGCCCGATGCAAGCTGGCTGGCTTTCTGAAATTAGATATGCAGCCCTGAGACTGCAGACAAGAGGCCAAACTCCAGATATCTCCGTCATAGTATTGCGTGGGCAATTAATTTCTTTAACAAGATGAAAAATGAATCATTTGCTAATAGCTATGATAACATTTTTAATGACTTGCCTTTAAGGGGTGAGATTATTTTCAGCATGAAGTACTAGTAAAGAAATATGTTCCAGATTATTTTTGGAGTTCTTAAAGGCTCTGATCTTCTGATCTTGCTCAATATCTGTCACATTAGAATGTATGCGAGAAAGCTTCCTGCAAAGATGTTAACTGCAAGTGACAAAGATGGATGAGTGGCTGTATTTCTCAATATTTCCACTTCAATTTCAGGCAAGGAATACAACATGAAGGCCCTGGAGTCAGGAAAACTATCCACAAAAGGCAAGCAGGTAGTGCAGCTTTTGACACTGCCACAGAATGACCAAGTCAAGCAGTTAAGAGAGCATAGTGTTGGGACGTGTGGAGGCCAGCAGTGTAGACACCCTTGGCCGTTACTGATTTAGGAAGCATTAGAACATCAATGTATAGATGATACATCCACTACCATTCACAGCCACCAAAAATGAGTGGAGAACCCAAAAGACCTTGTTTCCTTGAGAACAAAGTTTGTATAAAATAGAATCTTCTGGCCAACTTTGAAAAGGCAGCAGGAAGATTAAAGGAGCTGGCTCTGTACCATTCTGTCCAGATACGTTAAAGCTGACCTTTCTGAATAAATCTAGACTTGCTACTGGTTCTGCCATTGTTTTGCTTGGAATGTTTGTTCCTTTAACAGCAGGAAGCTGTTTGCTGCATTTGGCTGTCAGGCTTATATTCCTTTGCAATGTAAATTCCTTGCTTGATTGTAAACATATTTATATTGAGACACTATTACAAGGTATGTAATTGCTACCTTTGAACCGAAGGCTTCTTGATGCTGTATAATTCAGTGGAGATACCTGATTGAAAGTCTGGATTGTTTAAGCTTTCTGGACTTTGGTTTCAGATAAGTATGCTGCTCATATTCAGTCAGTTCTTTATTTGACTTGGCATTCAGCTGATGGAATTCATTAATTAAGCAGATTATGCTACAGCCACATGGACTTCTAATGGGTATGCAAAATAGCCTTGAGGTCACACTTCGGTTTTGTGAATTATGGATTGTGACATATAAGCATGGAATGAATATAACCAAATGGATTAAATGCTTTGGAGATTTCTTCTATCTAAACCTTCAATTAATGTTATTATTTTCATTGTTCTGGATGCAAATTTCCAAAAGGAACTAAATAATATATACTTTTTTCCTCAAGAAATTTAATTGAATGATGTTATGAAAATCCTTTCATTGTAGTGTTTGCTTTATGAGTGGGAGTAAATTAATCTCCCACTTCTTTCTCCCTTTGTATCTTACATTTGTAGTGTCAAAAGTAAAAATAAAAATGTCATGTTTCTTCACTGAGTTTGTACACGAGAGAGGGAAAAAATGCTTTTTGGAAGATGCTAAAATGATTTTAGAGGACTGCTATGATAGTATGCTGGGTTAATTAGCATATGCTTTAAGGCATTTGGAGAGGTGTTGATGTTAATCATAAGAAGCTTAGTAACAAATATTTGAATTTTAGGTTCAATATACACATGTCTTGAAACTGGCAGAAAAATGGGAGAGAAAAGTGTGGGAGAGGCAAGTATCGTACTGTGAGCTAAAGGAGGTATGGATTTGACTTGGAGCCAGGTCAAAGCATGATGCAGACCAGAATTAGGTGAAGAAAGGTCTCCCGAGGTCTCCTCTGACCTCTTTAAAGACTCGG
>NW_009258754.1:2758727-2770354 GCF_000687185.1 Egretta garzetta | reverse complement strand
ATCACTATAGAGTTTGTTATAAAAATCTAAAAGCTGTAAGACCTTTATGAATAAATTAACCACAACAGTACTAATGCTGTTTTAAGGATCTCTTTTATAGACTACAATAATCTATTGTTGTTTTTAGTGGCTCTTTCCATTTGTTTGCCTTCTGAAAAGGAAATAGTATAGTCCTTTGATCTAACACGGTTTTTGCCTACTTGAACTTCACAGAAAGCACATTATTTTTGCTTGAAGTTATAAAATCATTTTTTGCATTTTGTATAAAAAAAAGGGACTTGCTTTTGGTACAGTTAGCAGACAGCATCTGGTGTGATACAATGATTGCAAGAAAGTGATGTTCATTTTGGCAGAAGCTTGGTGTGTACCTGGGGTGGTCACGTTGACTCACCAAGTGACACACTGAGGGTTCTGCAGCTCCTTGTGAGAAGTTTGGTCCTCTTGGCTTTTGCAAATTCTGCATTTGCTAACAGAAGTGACATTTGCATAGATAAATGCTGTTTGGGAAGAAAAAGAAAAATCAATATCTCATTTGAATCAATGTCCACCTCTACAAGTTCTTCCCTGAGGTGCATAGATCTCCTGCAGAACTGAAGAGTATAGTGCTGTGAGAGGACAGCACTGAGCAGTAACGGAGGGAGGTAAGATGAATAAAAAGCTTACCCCTCCTTAATTCTTTGAAGCATCTGTAATCTGCTGTTAGTTTTCTACTTGATTAACTATTCAGTTTTAGCTTTTAAATAAAAGACTCTTAGTAATTGATCTCAATAATTAAAGCATTTCTTCTGTCACAGATCCGCTTTTAATCATAACCTTGACCAACATATTTTTTTGTCTGTAACATCTTATATGGTAGTGAAGGCACATTATTTATACCACTCTTGAATTTTTATGAACATGTAAATTATTAAATAAACTGTAATTGCACGTAGTCTTGTCAAGATAATGTCTTTCCACATCTGTTTCTTAAATACTGTACTTCATCTTAATTAGCTTATTTTTGCAATTTCTATGGATACATAGTCTGAAATTTGTAGGTGGTTCAAAAGAGTATTCAGTTTAATGAGTTGGTGGAGAGATTGAATGCTGTGGTTTGACCATCAGGTTGGTTGAAGAAAGAAGGCTTACACTGTACTTCATTTTACAGTATGCACAGTAGAAATAAGGCAATAGTTCAGTGGCCCAATAGCTCTGATATGAAAGAATGTTAAAGGAATCTCAGCCTGTTCCTATCAAGAAATTAATTTTGATCAAAAGTAGTCCTAAAATCAATAAACGTAAGGATTGAGGGGTGGGGAGTTTTTAACAAAATTGACCTTGTTGGGTCTGATTTGCAGCGTAGGTCTAAAGGAGGATCAGAACTCTGCTCTAGATCTATTTATGTTTTAATTTTTTAGTAAAACCAGTTTCTGCTCACAAGGATCACTAGGGAAGAAAATGTTTCACAAATAGACCACATCAATCAATAGCAATATTTTCTTGAATGGTCATGAGACAAGTAGCCCTTAGAAGCAAGGGGGATTTTCTTCTTCTCTGCTAATTAACTATCAAATCTAGCAATGGTCTTAATGATGTGACGCTTTATTTTATTTATTTATTTATTTTTAAACAAAGGCAATTAGCTCAAAGAGCTAACCTCTTACCAAAAGAGGCTGTCATGCACTCAAACAGTCTGAGCATCACTTTATCCAGGGGCAGAAGGCCTCACTGTGTACCACCGCAGTTCCTAAACACTGACCTTGAAGTCTTGAATTCCATTAGTCTCATGGGGGTAGGGTGCGAAAATGTCCTACAACAAAGTTTCTGTGCTGCTATGCAAGATTTGAAGCTTTGCTGTACAGTATGTTTGAACTTAATGTCGAGCTGCATGAGTTATATTTCACAACTTTGCACATATATAATAGATGCAATAAACATATTTTGATGCGTGTTTCTGACACAGAATACTGCCATTATAGCTAAGCTGTCCAAAATCATCAGCAGATTTTCTGAGGTATCATGTACATATGCTAACCCCGGTACTATATTTCTCACTTGGTGCTAATTCAGAACAATCAACAAGTTCATGTTTGCTTCTCACAAAAAAAAAAACAAAACAAGTTTAAATTCTTGTATCTAAACTCCTCAAGGAAAAAGGACATTTTTATTGAAGGATGTCAGCTCAGTTGCTAGCAGAAATACACATATTACACATATAGTTCAAAATGTTGCACGGTGTGATTTCTTTCCATGTACACTGATTACAGTGTAGCAATAAAGAGATCATGTTTTGGTATTAAATTTTTTTAAGATCTATACAAATAAGATATTTAAATGTTGAATAAGGATTTAAATGTTGGTCCATTAAAACTACACTATTAAATCTGGGATCTATTACCCAGTGTTTAGCTTGTAATAACAGAAAGACAAGCTGAATTCATTATTTGAGGGGGAAAAAAGCATCCTCAGTTTTGTTACAGATAAAATTTATTTTATTTTACAAAAATAAAATCATTAAAAGGTAAATTATCAGACATAAAAAATGGGAAATACATGTTCAAACTTAGGAAGAAGTATAGCTACTACTAGTGGTGTGAGGTGAAAAGCCATTCCATGTTCTGACAAAACGTGAAATATTTATTGTATTAATACATTTCCCAAATGCGGTAGCTTACCATTGTAATGTCCACCAAATTACAGCAGGATATCACTTCAACCCGTTTTTATTTTCTGGTTACATTTATGGAAATAAAATTTTAAGGATATTTCAGTCTTTTGAACTATACAACTGAGTAATTTTCTTTGCTTCCTGCTCAAACAGTCCCAGCAGTCCTAGCTGTGTTGCCTAGAAACTCCATCTCCTGCGGCATCTGTAAATTGGGCAATTCAACAGGAGGATTCATATTCTAAATAAAAGAGAAATCTTGGGGCGGGGAGGGGGAATCATTTGTTAGCTCGTGGCCTGAGCGGTGCTGTTGAGAAAAACAAGTTTCTATTTGCTCAGTTGCACGGGGTTGATTCAGAATGTATGGTACGCTCAGAATTCGGTTACATGCGTGAGGATTACATTCAGGATAGAAGCAGATTGTAGCCTGAGCTGCCTGTCCCCTTCAGGTAGAATGGTTCCTATTTCTGTTGTTTGATTTTTATTTTTTTCTTCCCCTGGAATATGCTTAACAAGTAGTAGGTTTTGAGTTTATATTCAGAAATATGTCTATCAGTCATATTTCACTGCTGCAAGCATGTGCTTAACTTGTGATCACTTTAAAAACAATGTAATCCAAAGTTAAGTAACATGCATCTACATATGTATATGAAAAGCTATATTAATACATTGCCATATAATTTTATCAATTATCGTACACGTGATCATTTTTCTCGGACGTTCGTTTATCTTGCCTGCCATTTTTAGATAAATCCTTTTGCAAAGCACTGATAAATTCTTTTCTTTCTTCTTTCCTTTCTTCCTTCCTGACACTGTTATCGGTACAGGTTTGATTCTGTTACAATTCAGGGGTTTGTAAGCAAAGCAGCAATAGAAGCAGAATGGATAATGCAGTCCTTTTACTTCTCCTGCACGTGTATTTGCAGAACTTCCTAATTAAGTAAACAGGGTTTAGGGAAAATTATGATTGTCAGTTTATTCATGTTTAGAGTTTTTTAAAATTTAGAAAATTGGTAGTTCAGCCTGCTATGTCTGTAATAAGCTTAAAAAGCTATTTGCTAATGGGTTTAATTTAATTTTCTCAACTTAATTCTTCCCTTTTTAGATTGCACTGCTGGGCTGTGAAAATAGTGAAATGTACAAAAAGTTCTGTTTGAAATTCACATCTGGAGCTGGATTAAGCTTTCTAATGTATGCTCAGTACAGCAGGAAGCCTCCACTGCTTTAAGAAGAAACAAAGGCTTTTTTATGTACCTCTCCTCAAATATTAATCTGCATTTGCGTAGTTCAAATTATAATATACAGAAGCAGTGGATTCAGAATGTCATAACTTGGCTGGCTTTCCTTTCAATTTGAAGTAAAAATGCAAAAAATCTTTTGATATTTTTCTCTCAATTTGCTTTTTGTCTCATTTTTCATTTTTCTTACTAGCAGTTGTACCATCATTATTTATCACAATGTTTTCCTCCCAAGATTTTTTTTTATGAAGGTAAATTAAATAAATACTGGAAAATTCAAATTTTATAAAATTATATGACAATGAGCTACCTTTCTGTTGAAAGAGGCACTGATTCTTCTGAGACCTCCTGTACATGTGTGCTGTGAGGATAGCTCTGCAAGAGGCGCTTTCTCATTTAAGAGTTTCTCGGTTGGCTCTTCTGTGTAAGCATGAATGTCTTTGTCCTGGTAAACTTGGATTCCAGACATTTATTTGTACTTCAGTAGTGTTATTGCTCCCTCTTGTGGTTCCTGCAACTTTGGAAGTTTTTTTTAGACCTGATGTTTTTGTATCAAAAGTTTATCATTCTATCTAAGTGTAAATATTAACAATAAACACCAATGCCAGACTTCTGTAAAAGTTCTCTGACCAAATTTATCTTCTTTTTTTTATACATATATATATATATTTTTTTTTTTGTGAGCAACGTTAAAAAAAATATTTACTGTACTCCAGCTGAAAGTCCTATTAAAATAAGAACCACCTGGGGCAGAGTTGGGTTACCAAACAGTTTCTGATTTAGTTCTGCACAAAAGTAGAGAGGCGACTGTGTGACATTTGTCATACGTTGGCATTTAACAAAGAAATCCCTATGTAATGTATTTCTGTCGTAGAAATGTGATTATAGATTTTTTTTTTAAGGTTTTAATCCCTTTTGATTACATTGTTTGTGGACTTTTATATATGTAGTTTTCAGCACAGCAGTACAACTGTGAGCCTGTAGTGTATCTGAAATCTGCAGAACAGTTTAGGAGATCTAAGCACTCTCTCACTGACTTGAATTCTGTCTCAGTGAGTTAACCTAGGCTTTTCTGTGTGTATGTCTGTTCCAGTTACACTCATTACTTGCACTGTGGGAGTATCTTATCTGTTTAAATGTCCAGCAGTGCTGGATTCTTTCTTCCCATGTAAGTACAATACCCAAACAAATGACTTCTGATTTTAATGGAGCCACTGGATACTACTTTCTGGGTACCACTTAATTGAGGCTACATGTGCTATTTTATTTGAAGCCTGAAGTAATTAGAAATAAAGGCTGAGATTGTAATCAGCATTGTACATTACAAAAACCCGAGAATTCCTTCAAGATCTTCTACTTAAAATACTGGTTATTTGAACCCCTTTATAGATTGTTAGTACCTTTGGCTGTGGTGTTCCAGTGCAATGGTACTTAAGAAACTGGAGAGAGTATTTTTTGGTAAGGGTTTTTGGTTTGTTTGGTTTTTTGTTTTGGTTTTTTTTTTTTTTTTTTTTTTAATTCACAACAGTATTAGTGACTACATTCAAAAAAACAAAACAAAAAATCTTTCCAAATTACTTAACAAAAGGTATCATGATTTTAACATGACATCAGTCTCCCTATAGCTCTTTGGTAGTTAGTAAGTAGTTTTCTTTCGCATACTTGCAAAAGTCCCGAGTAAGAGCAGATGTTGTCTCAGAGGGAAATAATCTCATACCATGAAATTTCTGAATACTTAGAATACTTGACTCTCTTGAGCTGTTTTCCCATATGCTTTTGGAAGTTTTCACATTTTGGTTTACCTCTCCAGGAAACCTTCTCATCCTCAGCTTGAAGCTTTCATTAAACATATGTCCAAAGGGTCTGCAGCCCAAATGGATGGTTCCCTAAGCAGCCTGCCTCGTTACCCCAATCATTCTTTGTGCGAAATGGGAGAGCTTACACAGACAGGTAAGTTTCCATAGCAGCTCTGCCTTCTCCTCTGCTCTGTTAAATACAGTCTGCTTGAAAAGGGATGTTCTACTTTTCTCTATATTGAAATAAATGCTTTTTTATGGGGAGCTTATAATGTTGCTTATAGCCTAGGTTATGCTGGGATATGAATGAAGTATTAGACTCTCCACTGTAACAGTGGGAACAGATTAGAAACTGTGCTTTATCCTGTAGCTTGCCAACATTCTGTTACAGATTGATCACCCTTGGCATCTCTTTTAACTTCATTTGTATCAAGTCAGAGCATCTTCCCTTGATGTTGCTCCACACCACAAAATTGTTCTGTCACCCTTGTGAAAAATGACATTGCTCCTAAGAAGATCTGGTACTCTGTTACTGATTGGTTTGTAATTCAGAAAGGCCCTGGAGTAGAAGAACAGTCATTTAGTTGCCAGTTTTTACCTGTGATGTAGCTACTGTGTCCCCTGCAAGAGATTCAGATGTAACAGACGCATGCCTGTATTCTGGAAATCAAAACGTTTTAAACATCTGGTGCTTTTTTCCCCCCACCCCCTGCCAAGCTTTGTAAGGAAGCATGTTTTCTGGCATATTTCTTTATGTGTATTTTCACCCCAGGAAAATGATGCTTATTTTCTTATTCTACCTATCAGTTCTGCTGAGCTAGTTATTGGGAGAAAAGGTGAAAATACCAGCAATTAAATTCCAAACAACTTCTTTAGAAAATGAAGTTTTGAGACTTCGTCAATACTACCACTGAGAGAAAGGCTGCTGGATTCTGTTAGTGAGCATATTCTTTAATTTACACCAAAAGGATGGGGAGATGGGAGGTAACTGGAAGTGTTGCAGTGAGGGATTTGAATATGTACAAGGAAGTAAGCGGAGACCTGGGAGTATTGTGGTGCTGGGGGCATTGGGAATATTAGAAAGAGACAAAGGGTTTGGGTGGAGAGGGAAAGTGGAGGTAGTGCTGGATCGGAGCAGTGATATGAAGGCCATTGGAAAGGATCTGGGCCTGCTGTCAGCAGGCAATAGAAAATAAAAGGGGAACAAAAGGTAAGAACACAGAAGTATAGAAAGAAGTTGCCACTTTGTAAGAAACAGATTTTCACAGTTTCCAAAGCTCTTGGAATGGCTTGTGTTCTCCGCCCAGAATAGCCAGCTGAACTGGTATGAACTGAAGTCCATGCGTGTGTTTGCATCAAAAACAAAAATACAGAAGTGCTTTCCCACAAACATATGGAAACATACTGTTGCATAACTGGGTAGAAATGTGACTGTGAAAAGGGCTAGTCACGTGGGTTTTTCTCTTCAACATTCATTAATTGAAAAATTCACATTAATAATACTTTTCTGTTCTCTTCTGTCTTTTCAAATTTCAACATTGATCCATTCCAATTTATTCCCATGCCTTGCTTTTAGCTGTGTTGCTCTTTTTGTCTTAAATGCCAATGACTGAAAGAGCATATCACAGTGGATCTGGGTAGTCAATGGGTTCACACTAGAGAGGGTGAACATAGTGTTGAAGACTTGGGACATTTTCCTTTTGACAGCTGTCTTTCCAGGAATCTCCTGTATATTTTAGTCAAAGAATTGCCTGTGAAATCCTCACATGTTCTAGGATCCCATCAGAAGAAATACTTGTGTTAGGCTAGTCTTGCAAAGTGACCTCAGAGAAATCTAGTCAGGTTACCAAGGAACTCTTCCTAACGCAGCATGTTGCATGTGAAACTGGATTTATCACCGCATGCAGCGTGTAACTGAGTTACTATTTGAGACTCCTGTTGCCTGTAGCAAGTTCTATAGCTGTCTGGTGCATAAAGGGTGCACGCCTGTTGCTTTGCTGTGAGAGGGTAACACAACAACGGTGGATGCTGGAGTAAAGGTTTTGGCGTGTCAGGAGGATACACACCCCATTCCTTTCCAGATGGATAAAGGGAGAGCATTAGCCTAAGAATTATCAAGCAGTTTGAGTACTTCCTGAAGGAAGATGGAGAAGGAAGTTTGACGTGATTGCCACACCTCACCACTCAGTTTTATAAGTTTATACACTAGTTTACATTCTGTGTATTCGTTTGGTGACTGCTGGTGCTTTTACTGGCTGCCGTAAATTTGCAGGGAGCACAGGATTCACTGCCTGTCTGGAAACCTGACTCAGATGCAGTCTGGATCCATCTCCATAACCATCTTACTTTTATAATCATGTTAGACACATTCAGGCTATGTCCCTAGTCCAAAGATAAAACATTAAACCACTACGGTTTTAAACAAAGTCTATGGAACCAGCTATTTCTATCTATATCTCAGTTTAACCCCTAGAATCTGAGACATACTGAAGAATAGCATAAGTATATCACGTTTCATGCAATTTTCCTAATAGTCAGGCATAGGTGAAGTTCAGTTTTGAATTTCATAACTTTTAACTAATTGTGCATTTATTAGTAAGACTGCTAGCTGTGTATTTTATTTTTTCTCCAAAACTAAGAAGATTCTAATACTGTGTTGTAACTTCTTTAAAAAAAATCTCTTCCAGGGGTTGTACAACACTTGCGAAATGGACAACTGTTAAGAGAAATTTATATAAACAAGCATAAACTGCTTCTGAGAGACTGGACAGCAAAACAGCTCTACTTGGAGACAACAGGAAAAAGTCGAACCCTGCAGAGTGCATTGGCGCTGCTCTACACTTTTTTGCCAGATTTTGACTGGAAGAAGATTAACATGAGGCATCAGTGGAGCACCATTTTTTGCTCTGGAAGCTGTGACTGTCCGATGCGAAACCACTACCTAGAAGAGGAACAGCGCAGACAATACAGTTTACGGGTGAAAAACAATGATTTGGAGAAAATATATGTGGATATGGCAAAGATTGTAGGCATTCCCACCAGGCAGTTGAGAGCTTCTAACCCAATAGATTCTCTCTTGTGCTATTTTTGCCACAATGCCAGTTTTCCGTGTACTAAAACTGGCTGCATTGGTATGAAACACTTCAAAGTAATCAAAAGACATCAGTTGGAGGATGAGAGAGAAAGACAGGAAAAGAAGCTTTATTTCTTGTATGCGCTATTGGCTACTCATCCTCTCCTCAACCAGACAGTTAATCGGCTGCAGCGTATTGCAGAAGGCAAGAAAGAAGAAGTGTTTGTTCTTTACTCTGCACATGATGTCACATTGTCACCTGTTCTTAGTGCCTTGGGCATTACAGAGGCCAGATTTCCAAGATTTGCTGCCAGATTAGTTTTTGAGCTGTGGCAGGATGGGAAGAGACCCAAAGAACACTTTATCCGCATCCTGTATAACGGTGCTGATGTCACATTCCAGACCTCGTTTTGCAAGGATTATTATAAACGTTCCAGCAAGCCAATGTGCCCACTAGAAAAATTTGTTAACTTTGTCAAGAGGGATATGTTCTTAGTTTTTAACAGCACTAGTTATTATGATGCATGTCGTAGAAGACCACTGTAGGGAAGGAAAGTGAAGAGGAAGCAATGTTAACTTGCGTATTGGTGAAAGTCTGTCTTCTGGTTGAGGCACAGTTCAGTTTTGTTATTTCTTGTCCTTGTATGTGTAAGTACAAAAGGATATTGCTTGAAACATTCTTCAAATAGTTTTATTTTCACTCAGACTGCAGATGGTCTCCAATAGAAGAGCAATTATTGAGGGAGTGTTACGTATATGTGTATGCTCACATATGCTGTGTTAACTGTAATGAAAGGATAAATCACATGGGCTACTGTAACCTGGACGTCACTTGATAAAGAGTGAGAGAGCATAGACTTTGTTTCTCTGTATTCCAGAGCAATACTTGATAATGTAAGTTTAAAACCAAACCCTTTTTTTTTTTCACCACCACCTCAGTCATTTTAAGCAGTTTGTATCAAGGTGTTTATGATTTCCAGGCATCTGCATTAAACCATTTGTAAGGAATTCTTGAAGCTTCCTACTCAAAAAGAAGCATTTCAATATTAGGGGCAGGTCTTTAAAGCAAAGTGCATGTGTGTAGCTGTGCATACTTACCTGAGCATGTACAAATGAGCATGTGCCTTTTTGACCTCACACACCTGTAAATACTTGGCTATTGTTGCCAGTGCCAGAGAAGGGTGTACTGGAAAACGGCTACAAAACTCTGTTCTTTGATCGCACTTTCAGCACTTTGAGTAGCTCAAACACAGTCTAGAAATACGTAAAGGTCTTGTGACATTAAAATAGATAGCAAACACTAACATTACCACTAAACTTGAGTGGGATATTAGGATTAGAAATCAGTTTTATGGTGAAGTGTTGGGCTTTTTCCCATTGTGAACATGTTCAAGCTGCTGTGCTATGGAACAAATCAGTGGTTTAGGAATTTGATGTAATGACTGCTTGAGACAGCTTGACTAAACACTAAGAAAATTTTGTAGTTAGTATTTTTATGGGCTAGTAAGCTCTTATTTTGTAAGATCAGACTTGTACATACTGTACTGTGTATATTTATAACACAGTAGATCTTTCTTACTTGTTTAGTTTGTAAAGACTTGTGAAACTGACTTTTAGACATTTTTTTTCCCCTTGATCAGGATGTTTAGACTTAAGAATAAACTGTCTTTTCTGGGTAACTTGAACGCTGAGTAGATATGAAAAACTTCAAACTCCTTTCATCTCTTTAGGAGTAGTAAATTGAGAACCAATTGTTGATAGAACTTGTAGAAATTTTAGAGTGGTGGAGGTTTTTTATACCTCTAGAAATAATTTAGTCTGTGACTTGTGATTCAATGGTGCTAGTTTATCAAAGAAAACAGAACTCGGCATAAGCACTCTGACTATTGGCATTCCACTCTCTCTGTTTTCAATGCTGCATTTGAACATGTTTCTTTAAATAAAATCTGGGGACTCTTTGTATACTTGTGTGTTATGTTTATTCTGACTTCCTTATCTGTTTGCCGTAACAAGATAAGTGTGTATTGTTAACCTGCTTGTTGCATTATTAACTTCTGCACTTATTATGTTCTGGTTCCCAGTTTGAGAAGGAGCACATAAACATTCAATGAATACTGAAATACAAATCATCATAGAAAATTGGGGCTTTTGTTGCACATTAGAATGTGTAACTTCTGGAGAGGCTTGCTTTCTGTCTAAGAGCCTAGCTCTGTTAGTCATCATACATGTTTGTGTGCTGGAGGGCAAACAGGAAGAGAGAGTCTGAAAGTTGAGCTTGCTTTGTATAAATTATGTAAACTGGACCATTTGTCCAACACAAGTACCAGATACTCCAAAGAGATGTTGAGCTATCTGCAGAAGGCAGCTATAGCTCTTCAGAGTGTTACCCGTTGGAGATTTGATGCTGTTTGGTGACCATTTGCAGGAATGATGCTGAAGTGCAGAAAACATTACCGTAGGTATGTATCGGTGTTTCAAGTTATTTAGAAACTTTGAACCCTTAACAGCTTCTGCAGATGCCAGTCTTGGTGTCTTCAAATGCCTGTGCTAGAAATAGCATTTAACCTTGCAACTTCTTCTGAAGACAGACCAGAGAAGTGTTTTATTTTTATGTCCTTGTGCAGAAAGATCCCATTTGTCTTTTGTAGGGGTTTTGAGATGCAGCCATGAATTGGAGGAGATGTGAATTTGGATGGATTTCTCATTTTTCAGAAGCATTGAGATCCCAGATATTAATGGATATTGCAGCTGTTTTCCAAACTTCGAGCTTAACTTTTTTGTAGAGCAGTGTGATAAATGACCGAGTCCCAAATAGGGTTTCAATCAAAATTAACAATTTATTAAACGAATAAAGGCAAGCAAACAGCGCTGGGTGC
>NW_009258754.1:2752410-2758624 GCF_000687185.1 Egretta garzetta | reverse complement strand
GTGCAAGGTAAGAACTACATACATTAACCTCTCTGCTCTTAGGGTTGTGGTTATGCAAGGGTATGTCATCATGCGGCCCTAGCACTGTTCCATATTAACACGAATCAGATGGACATATATAACAAGCAGCAAAAATGCGCTGGTTTTATGGACCTTTGGTTGCTGGTCAACTAATAAGCATTCTGATTGAAGTGTCAAGTAGACCTCGGGGTTAATCCCCCTAGGGAAATCAGTTACCTTAGGTGCCAGGAAATGTGTTCATTTGTATAGTCACATGTCAAGAAGTGAGAGAGATGGAGAGAGATCAGATTCTTTTAGTAGTTGCAGTTCCTCAGACTGCCCCAGATGTCAAATGTTTGTACTTTCTGGATGTCTAATCTCAATCAATGCTGCTACATTGAAGGGTGTCCCTAATAATGGTGATAATGGTGAATATGAAGGATTGCTATCCTCTAGCCATAGTTCTCTTTGTTATAAATTGAGACTACAATGGATCATAATCCAATTAAAATTTTATTAATTATAGCAAGTAGAATATGAGCAAAAGCAGCGCTGGACGACAGGGGAGTCTCTGCTCCGCCAACTGCCGTACTGAGCAGTTCAAACAGTCTCTCTTTATAGTTTAGTAGTCCCTGGTCTACGTGGCATATTCTGGTATTGTTCTGGTGGTCGTGAGGATAAAGGTCACAGTCTTCCTTCACGTTGTAAATCAGTTTCTTTCCTTATCTGGCCATGTTGGCCCCGCCTGAGGCAGGAAGGATTCATGCTTGTTTATTTAGCAGGATGTCGCCACTCAGGAATTTGTAATTTATCAATGTATCAGAAAGTGGTCTCAGGAATTTTGCATAACAGTGACTTTAAACAAAGGATGTAACAAAAACACAAGGAGTAAGGGGGGACCTCCCCCCCTTTTAGTTTTTACCATTTGGTTCTTCAAACCGGGCGACAGTCTCTCGGGCTAGAGAGAGAATTAGAGTCTCTCCCTTACTGGTTTTATCATCCTCTAGGTGGTCGTATGGCCTTTTTAACAGCATTAAATGGGCCGCCTCTAATCTACTCTTTACTAATCTAATCACTCTATTCAAGATGCAAAGCCCAAAGGTTAGAGTGAGCATCAACAATATTAGAGGTCTGGCAATGGTTGACAACAGTGTAGTTAACCAGGGAGAATGATTAAACCACGATTCATACCATCCTTGTTGGGCTTAACATACATCTTGATAAACAATATTATAGTCCACAGTTTTTCACATCTTCGTGCTTAGAGAGGTATGGGAACTGGTATTTCATTCCTCATTTCTGATCTCTCTTCCTCAGGCTGTGCTTCACCATTACCTGTTAACTTCTGTTGTGTTTCAGGAGGGTGCAAAAGTGGGCATAGGAATACTTCATGCTCTTTCCAGCCTTGTTCATGCCAAGCACTCCCCCTGCTGTTTATGGAATGTAACAAGGTGAAAGAAACAATTCACTTAATAGTTGTTGATGCCTTGTCTTTGTCAGTTTTTCTTCTGGCGTCCAGTCTATAACAGTTTATACTACTGGGGCTGTGTGTGTGCAGTATAGTGAAAAGGCACCTATGTTATTTTGATTGTTTCCAGTCGTTGCTCTTCCTTCAGCTTTTGTCCTTCCCTTAAATATGAAGTAAGGTTACATGAAAATTAACAGGTAAGTAGCTTTTCCTGTTCCTAGGGGAAATGCAGATCATTGCGGTGTATTCTTATGGTTTGGTTATTTTAAACATATGTGTGCTTTGCTGTTAATGGAACTTCTCCAGAATTTCAACAAGAATGAATACGTTTATAATACTGCAGCATCTCTGCTGTCCAGACAGCTTTTGAATGTCTCCAAATGTGGAGACTTCACAACCTCCCTTGGCAACCTGTGCCAGTACTCAGTCACCCTCACAGTAGGAAAAAAAAAAAGTTCAGGTGGAACCTCCTGTGTTTCAGTTTGTGCCCACTGCCTCTTGTCCTGTCACTGGACACCGCTGCAAAGAGCCCTCTGTACACCCTCCCTTCAGATATTTATACACATTGATGTGGTTCCCCCTGAGCCTTCTCTTCTCCGGGCTAAGCAGTCCCAGCTCTCTCAGCCTTTCCTCATGTAAGAGATGCTTCAGTCCCTTAATCATCATGGCCCTTTGGTGGGGACTCTCCAGTAGCTCCATCTCTCTTGTACTCAGCATGATAAAGAGCATTGATAGCTGTTTCAGCCAAAATGGCCTTCCACTATGGTGGAAGGTAAGAAACCTGGATTAGGAAATGTAAGGAAAATCTGGAGCAAAATTTCCAAAGGTACAGAGGGCAGATTCTTCATATTGTTTAGATGCCTGAAGAAGCGGATCAGTTACAGCAAGAGGTATCTTTTCCTGTCTTTTCATATTTTGCCTTTTTTACTGTAGTAGTCAGTGTGAAAAAACTAACTTAACCGTGTTGCTAGCACCTGCTTGCATGTATGTCCGAGGGTCACTGGATGAGCGTTATCAAATCTCTAAGGTGTTAAAAAAACCCACCACCACCACCAACAAAACCACAAACTAATTATTATTCTGTATTTGCATGGTTCATTAAGATATGCTCATCTCTTCTAAGCCACATACTCAGAGGATCTGCAGCAATAAAAGACTTGATACATCTCCAGTGCCACTGGAAAAAGTAAAAGAGCTGCAGGGCTGAGAGCCTTCTTGCAAACCTCTGACTTGGCTGTGGAGACAAAATGATAAGCAAACTGCATTATCAAACTTGATTAATTATGAGGTTTTAAAGTTTGACCTAATTCATGATGCAATTTGCAGTTGCAAGTGGATTTATATTTGGACTAAGGTCATAAATTTAACTACCTGAAGAAGAGGAATTGGTGGAAATTTATTTATCCTGGAACCGATGAATATTCTTTCTGTAGGGATGGACTGATGAATCAGACCTACCAACTGGGAAGGATTGACTTGTGCAGTTGCACAGTTTAATCAAATGATAGAGCAGAAATAAAAGCTGCTGCTTTAAGGAATGCTGTTTGCGATCTTATTGCCTTGAAATTGATGTAGGAGTGGGATGCTTTGTTTGTGTGCTAAACACAGTGTTTAGAAACTGATGTTTAAACATGTTGAGTACTTGTAGTGCCAGTGAAATGCATGTAGTGTTTCCTCATGACATTCAGCTTAGTTTTCAGTGCAGTCCTGATGTGCAGTTTCTCTTCCCTCCCCCCCGCTCCATTTATTTCAGTTCTGATAGATACAATAGCTTTAGTTTCAAATGCTCCTTGAGCATTATGAATGCCAAATGGCTTGGTTTGAGCTGTCATATTCTATTTTTGTAGTTGGGAAATGTTTGAGAAGGCATCTGAATGCAAGATATTTGGGTGCAAAGTGGTACAGAAAGAAGGTTCTCTGAAAATGCTGTCAGAGAAGAGTTTTGAAGAAACAAAGAAATAGGATGCCCTCTTGTGGCAGTTTTCTGTTGTATAAAAATGGGTTTTGTGAATTAAACTGGAAAAAAATATGCCTTTGCTCTGAAATTGTATCACTGTGGAAAAGTACAGTAAAAAACAGGTAAGTGGTTAAGTGGATTTCATTCTGCAGTCTGAAAAAGAGGCCTCCTTCTCCATGGTTTAAGTGAATGCTTGTTTACTTACAGAAGATGCTCAAAACCTTGTGGGGTGAATAATGACGACAACTGTGATGGTTATTTTGAAGCAAGTCATTCATATTGCTGAACACAGATGTATTCTCCAGGTCACTATAGCTTTGCTATCCTCTGTACCAAATTCAGTCCTACTCTTTTCAGCAGAGCAATTTTTGAAGTTAGTAAAGCCCATAGTATATGGAATTAAAAGCAGAATATTTATTTCCCTGTCAGTTCGCTGGTTTGGTCTTGGGTAGTTTGCTTGTCTTGTGGTTTGGTTTATTCCCCTTTTCCTCATGAAAGGAACCTATGCCACATACGTGTACTATGTCGTTATTCAAGTAGTTGAGATATGACAGGCTCTAAACTTTGCAAAGTTCCTTCAAACTGAAAACAAATACCACTAAGCCCTTTGTTTCCAAAAGTCCTAGACAGCCATTTTCAAAAGTGATTTAGAACTACTCTTAAGCTATTCCTTTAGGATCCCCTGACAAAAATCACCATTAGAAGTTTTTCTTCTGCTGAAAGTAAAAAAGAAGGGGGAAAAGAAGTGATGACATTTGGGATGTAAGCAGTCCAGATCTCATTCTAAGAATAGTCTTTATAGCAGAGGGGAAAAAAAAATTACAACTGTTTGTCAGTCTTTAAGATGCCATTGAAAAATGGTCATTGAAGAATGTGGGGAGGAAAAGTTTATGAGCTGAAGTCATTGCTGTTGAAGGCCCTGGCAAAACAGGACACACAAGATAAAAGAGAAAAGTAGATTATAGAAATAGAAAATGTGGCCATGCAAATTCTTGCATGCCTCTTCCCTGGAGCAGGTACAAACAGGCGGCTGTTTTAAGCATTCTAGCTGGGAGACTGGGGATCCAGGACCAGTATGGGGCAGAAAGAATATCTTAAGGCCAGTTACAGGGGTATCTGTGGTGCGTATGTGTGAGTGCCGGCATGTACGCCTGCGTGGGTGAGGTAACTGGAAGATAGCAGGGTCCAGGGCCAGCCACTGGGTGGATGGAGTGCTGTCTTGCTACTGGCTGGACCTGGGTAGGCAGAGCTACAGCAGTCTTGCTTCTGTAGGGCTACTGGGTTTGACAGCTTCAAACAACTTTGTCAGCAGAAATGGTGTGATCTGAAAAGGGATTCTGCAGATTTAGAAGATGGGGAGGGGTGACTGTAATACCATTAAATGGTTTCTTCCTTACAAAAGTCTGTCCGCCCCAGAAGTGGTGAGCAACAGAGAAGGAACCAAGCCTAGTTTCTGATGAACTGATGTTGACCCACTGGTTGCTAATTTCATTCTCTTTTTTGAACTGGTCACATGCTTCATGTTCTCCTTTGACAATGCTAATTATAACAGGCTTTTGACCAATTCAGTGTCCTTTCATTAAAAAAGAAAAAAAAAAAAACGACCCCAAAACCAAACCCCCAAAACTTTGTCAGGCTGTAGTGCTTTCCTGCTGCAGTCATACATGCATAGTTCAGGCATCAGAAGCATAATTGATGGCTGCTGACATTATTAGCTGTCAAGTGGGCAACAATAATGTCTTGAGTATGTTCTTATTCCTATCACAAGTGCCAGAGAGGTATCTTTTTGCTTAAACCTCTTCCATAAGGGTTTGAATGATGTCCATTACTATGTAATAGAGCTGGTGCAAGATGACATTTGTCAGCAATTACTTTGCTCTCAGCTGTGTTCCTAATCCTTCAGATGTGAACCCACACTTAAGTAGGTTTATGGAAAGTTTTACCTGTTAATTATTAGTTTCTCCTCCAGTCTGTGATATGGTAATTGGGTTTTTGGTAAGAAAGAACACTAAAATGCATCAGCTTGCAGAAGAGTGATAAAAATATTTTTGCTTTTAATAAGGGACTGGAACCAGCCAGTAATGCTCTGAAGTGGTGGTTGTAAGGAGGAAGGCAGCCAGCTTAAACACACAGGTAGGCAGGGTCTCATTAACTGTAAGGGCTTGTTGTGCATCTGTGCTACTTCTGATGATGCTTATTCTGACTGGCACAGAATGGGAGTTAATTGTCATGGCAGTATCCCTGTGTCTTGACATCCACGTGAAACTGCAGGATTTGGTTGTATCTCACTTTTTCGTGAAGAACTGACTGCTTGCCATCCTTAGTTTTTGTAAAGCACCCTGTTGGGATGCAGACCTTAACTTCTGTATGTTGGGCCAGCAGCCTGCCAGGAGGAAAAATTGCTGCAAATCCTGGAAGCTCGTGGCAAGAGGGAAAACAGCGTTTCTTTGTCCTCGATGGCTCCTTGGCCCGGCAGTTTTCCACACCACAGGTCCGACCCTCTGCTGTAGCCCCTGGAGTTGTGATTTGCAGCAGCTGCCGGGGATCTAGCCCTGCATCTTCACCACCTGCGTCACTGCGTTCCTGTTGCCATGCTCCAGCTGGTGACAGAGTTAAAATTTAGTTTCTTTGCTCCTGCTTATTTTTGTAGCTGTTCTCCTTTTCGGTTGTTATTCTCCGATGTTTGTGTGGGCACTTGAAAAATGCTACCCATGGACCTTGTAATCACAGCATAGGCTGGCTGCTTCTCTCCTTTAAGACTGCGGGTTCCCTTGCTGCGGGTTCCCTTG